>NW_020194655.1:0-213126 GCF_002865645.1 Hyaloscypha bicolor E
CTAACCCTAACCCTAACCCTAACCCTAACCCTAACCCTAACCCTAACCCTAACCCTAACCCTAACCCTAACCCTAACCCTAACCCTAACCCTAACTCATCTCCCAAGAGTTAGTATAGCTGCGCTTGCAGGTGCCGCTCTTGACTATATACCCCTGGAATAACGCAGGACTTATAGACATGGCAGATAGTAATCCTATAAATCGGATTATACGAGAATATAACGAGTACGTACTTTGAGACAAGGGAATACTTATTTAAAGGGGGGTGGGGGGTAATAGAAAAAGTGCCCTTTTACCGAAATTCCTTTTACTAGAAAGTATATTAGTTAGTAGTATATATACTAATTAGTATACTAGTATTCTTATCTTTTACTAAAAAAGGGGCCTTATATAAGAGGTAAGCTATAAATATAACTAAACCTTCCTTAATAAAAATATTTCGTACTTTACTATATACTATATTCTTTTATTATATTCCTAATAACTCTAGTACTCTAGCCGGCTAACTATTATATAAATATATTAAAACCCATAATAATTCCTAGAACTACTTTATATAATACTAGTATATAATTACGGCTTCTCTTTTTAATTTCCTTATACTAGCTATAAACTATTCTTATAACTATTTCTTCTTATATATTCTCTTATATAATTACTATTACTTATATATTATAAACTAATTCCATTTATTATCCAAAAATAATTATCTTATTCAGGTCTCTAATAGCTAGTCTATTATTCTATCCTAATAAATCGGGGGAACCTGCTTTATATCTATTTCCTGATTTATATCTATTTTTACTAATATTAACTTCTTAAATAACTCCTTTCTTGCCTCCCTAACTAATTCATAAATTATATCCCGGAACTAGTTTATACTAAACCAGAGCTTGGGATATAAAATATTATCTCTAATTTACTAAATCTTTCCCTTAGTAATAATAGTATACCGAATCTTGAAATCATATAACCGGCTATAGTATAACTACTATATGGGCTTGGGGTCTTAGTTATTATAGGCCATAGTTATAAATATATAAACTATATATTATATTAATATATAATAGTTATCTGCTTTTTCTTAAGCTTTCTTAATACTTAATCTATAGCTTTTATATTATCTAATAGCCTCTCGTTAATACTCGTATATTTCTTGAACTATTATTAACCGAGCTAACTTAATTATAGCTAAATATTTAGGTATATAATTCTCGATATCTAATATTTCTTTATTTTCTTATATCCCTAAAATAGCTAATTTACTAATTAATATACTTTTATATTTATTATCCTATAATAGCTAGTTTAATAATATTATTTATAACTATAAAATCTGCTATTAGATCCGGCCTATTTATTTAATTTCCTTATCTGACTTTCCCTTTGCCTTATCTTTCTTGCTTTCTAAATCTCTTTGCTTCTCTTTTTATTATATAAACTTCTTAATATTTGTCTATATATCTTTAATAGCTATCTACTATCTCTCCGTTAATTCAAATCCCGGCCGCTTTTCGGGCTTAATATCTTTGGACCGGAATATATAATATAATAACTACTTATATATCTCTATATATATCTTTATAGTAGTAATATTTATCTAATTATTAAATGGCATCCGGACGTCTTTATCTATTTCTTTCCGGTTTGCCTTAAATAATGCCTCTAACCTAATTACTAGTCAAATATAATAATACTATATATCTTGAATTAACTAATTAAATATCTGGTATAATACGTCTAACTCTAGCTCGTTATTCTTTACTAGTATAACTAATGTCTGTAATTCTTTTGGATCTAATACTCCCAAATACTTAACTTATCCTATATAATATAACTATAGGTTTGGCTCTCGGGCTTCCTCTAGTTCGGTAATTTGGCGGTATACTTTCTTTTCTACTTATTATATGGCTTGGTTTAATACTATCTTGGTAGTATCTAAATTAATGTCTCCGGATAGTATAACTAAACTAGATTTAGCTACTTATACCTCGAAAAACTGGGCTCCTGGTCTCCGAATAAAAAAATACTAATAATAGATATTATTTCTTTATAGGAATTGCTTTTTTATTCCTGCTTTAGGCTTACCCTTCTACTTATTTTCTTATTTATACTCCTCCCGGTAATACTTCCGAATCTGATTTTTATAGTAACTAATAAACTAATATAATTAGCTATATTTATTCTTAAACTCATATTATATTCTATCTGTTCTTAGTAGTTATAACTCGGGAATAGGGGGGCTATTCGCTAATAGAAAAACTAACTTATTTAACTTTACTTGGCTTGTAATTAATTTTTTAATAGCTTTAATATATTAGAAAATATATATCTATTTGTCTTATAATATATTATACTTGTTTTTATTTCTTAAATATATATTAATACTATTAGGTAATATGCTATATTTATATATAGAATATATAACTATATACTAAACTAAGAAATATATAAATAAATTCATATTATAAAAATAAAATCGAATTAACTTAATTCTTTACTTTCTCTATTCTATATGTCTTCTTAATATATTCTAAATTCATATTCTGGGCCTATATATATAATGGCTTGCTATAATTTCTAATTTTATATATTTATATATTTATATTTACTTTATATTTGGGATTAATATTTGGGCTAACCTGGCCTATATATCTGCTTTCCCTATTAAAACTCGGTAATAATAACTGTCTCCTTATAAAACTCACCTAATAATGGGATTCTAGTAGAAATCTTAACGGGGTTAGTATTATATATATCCGGGTTAACTTATACTTAATTTTGAGCCTTATCCGAGCTTATTTGGATATAACCCTAATAAGTCGAATTAATAAGTCAAATTGGCTCTCTTAGTAATTTTATACTAAACGGTTTTATGGGAAATAAAGTCGAAATAACTCAATTCGACTTTTTTAGCTTGGATAGGCCTTACTAAATTTATAGCTTATTTATATAATAAGCTCTATAGAATATATATATGTTTGCTTTTTATTTCTTAATTATAAATATCTAGGAAATTTGTATTTATAATAGATTTATAAAAATATAGTTATTAATTTAGTAATAATTAGTTAGAAAGCTATTATATTTTCGGAAGAATTATAAGGTAAAATAGTACTTATAATACTTAGGCTCAAATAAGAAGTTTTTTAGGTTTTACTAGAAATTTCTTAGGTTTCTCTATAATATCTATTATTAGATAATTATTATTTAATATTTTATTCTCGGATTTTTATAAATAAATAAGTAATAATTTCTTATTTAGTTAGTAATAACTTAGTATTTTGCTTTCGAATTCTAGTAGATTTATAAATAATAGGCTTTTATATTATATAAAATAGGCCTATATTCTATAATAAAAGTCTTATAAAATTAGATATAGATCTTTAATATCTAGTTAATAATTCTTATATATTTCAAGATTAAATTAATAGTATTTAGAAGCCAAATAGCTTTATATTTAAAGTATTTATAATATTTAAATATTCTTAAATATAGTAAGAAGGTAATATATATAAAGAATTAGGCTACTATATAATTAGAGTTAAAAAAATTAGTATATCTAAGGAAAAAGATTATAAAAAAGAAAGAGGTTATTAAGGAAAAGGTTATTAAGAAGGAAATTATTAAAAAAAAAATTACTAAATAATATTTAAAGAAGCTAGGAAAAGATATATATTAGTTATTAAATTTATAATAAATAAAAGAAGCTTAAGGAAATATAAGTAAGCAAATAATAATCTATTAAATTAGGATCTAGAACTTATTAATACTTTTCTTACTAATATACTTATCTAGTTATATTACTTTTATATCTTATTTCTTTCTTTTTTTCTTTACTTTTCTTTAGATAAGGTATTTTTAGAGAATTAGATTCAGAAATAAAAGATTAAAATCCGGTAATAATTTACTAAGGGTTCGGAAATAAAAGGCTATTAAAGAATTAGCTTATTTAAAAGTAATATCTAAAAAAATTATTATTAATTATACTAAGAATAAAAGGAATTTAGATTTAGAAAGCGCCTCTAGCCTTAATTTCTAAGTAAGTTTTAAACTTTTAGTAATAAATTTATTATATATATTATAATATATATAATTAATTTAGTATTTAATTCGTAGCCTTTTAGGGCCTTAAACTAATATAAAGAAAGTTATTAATAATATAATATTAGTTTTATTAAGATATATATATTATATATATTATATCTTTTTAGCTTTTAATATATATACTCTTATTATAAAATTATAATTAATCTATTATATAATTAATATATAATATATAGCTATAATCTTTTAAAAACCTAATAATATATAATTATTTTAGTATCTAACTTATAGCTATTTACTTATTATTTATTAAGTTATTACTAATATTATATATATTATACTTTTTTGGCTTTTAATATATGTATTTTTATTATAAAATTATAATTAATTTACTATATAACTAATATATAATATATAGCTATAATCTTTTAAAAATCTAGTAATATGTAATTATTTTAGTATCTAACTTATAGCTATTTACTTGTTATTTATTAAGTTATTACTAATATTATATATATTATGCTTTTTTGGCTCTTAATATATATATTCTTGCTATAAAATCGCGATTAATCTATTATATAACTAATACGTAACATATAGCTATAACTTTTTAAAAACCTGGTAATATGTAATTATTTCGGTACCTAACTTATAGCTATTCGCCTATTATTTATTGAGTTATTACTAATATTATATATATTACGCTTTTTTGGCTTTTAATATATATACTTTTACTATGAAATCGTAATTAATCTACTATATAACTAATACGTAATATATAGCTATAAGTTTTTAAAAACCTGGTAATATGTAATTATTTTAGTACCTAACTTATAGCTATTTGCCTGTTATTTGATATCGAGTTATTAACTATATGATTTTGGTGAGGGAGCTTCTCGCTAACGTGTGTTTTTCAAAACCGCCTCGCTTACGTGCCCGCTTTTCAGGCATTTGACCAGGTAGTATTGACCCTATTCCGAGTGGTTTTGACTCCATTCCGTAAGATGCTTAGTCAGAGTCTGGAATGGGGTCAGGAATGGGGTCTGATTCCTTTAGCGAGAAATTTTTTTCGTGATACCTGATTGGTTGTATCCTCTCGCTTAATTAGAATTGGGTACCTAATTCCGTTTAGCATTTCTACAGGTATTTCTAGTAGATATTCTCTAGCTAATAAAGTTCTTATATCTGGAGTAATTATTTAAATTCTTCGGATTTTCTTTAATAATATCTATTTCTATATATCGGAAAACTCTATATACCGGAAAAAATTATAGGTAATTTGACTTTAAATATTTCTAAATCTCTATATAATTTAATATCTTTTAAAATATCTTAAACTTATATTTTATAACTAGTCTTAGATACCCTAGACTCTTCCTATTAAAAAATCATATTTGTATTATTACTTCCGGGCCTGATTTATAAAGAGTGTCTTTTTATAGTATAATAGAATTCTTTTACTACATTTCTACTACCGAGCTCTTCTATCTCTAATATATATGAAAGTATTGTATCCAAGCTCCAAAACCCTACAACCGTGCGGGAGATCATCCTCAGCCTTATGGCTGCGGTGGTGTACAAATTTATACAAGATCGCCACGCGGTTCGGTACCTCGGATCAAAGCGAGTGACGATTTTGGGCAGTTCCCGCACGCCCCCGGAATATTTACGCGTAATTTGATTTGCGAAGCCTCAGGCATAAAGGCCAAGATCGGCTGGCATGGGGATTGCAAATGACAAATGTAGTGTGGAATCGGGGGGATTACGCATCAATTGAAATGGAGAGTAGGAGTGAGGATGTCCGGGTTCCCGGCACAAGGCCCCATCTACATGGCGGCGTGTGGGAGAACTTCCCATTAGCTGACAAGGTGGGTTCACTCCAAAGTATTTGATGGAAAGCCGGTTGGTGGACTAACCGAGTGCCCATGGGACGCTTGCTGACCACGCAAAATGCAAAACCGAACTAGAGATTAGATTCAAGAAGAGGTAATTACCTTGCTGGAGCATGGTTCTAGAACAAGAGTAGTAATAGGGTAGCGGAGCAAGTAGAAGAGAATTAACAATCCTGCATTATACAGGGATCAAGAGCCACTAATTATTATTAAGTTTCGTCTGATCGGTGATTTGGAATCCCTACACTTCTACTAAGTGGCTTGTCATGTCATGTGGGCGCGGAATGAAATATGTTCCACTTCGGATATACGTCAAATCTTGGAGATCAGTTATCTCTCAAGCTAGTTCGTTTGGAGAATTCTGGTAGGCTATAAGTAGCCAGAGATCCTCGAGTATTATGCTCCCCCAACCAGTTCCTACTCCTTTCTGAATTACATACAAATTCAATATACACCAACAAGAAGTCCTTCAAGGCAATTTCGCACATCAAATCTCACTTCTACACTCAAATCATTTCCACACCGACATCACCAAGATGTCCGCTGTTCCCCTTCCAACTCGCGTCCTCGCTGGTATCGTAGTTCCTGATACGGTCCTCATCACCAAGGCTCTCGAATATGCACGCAAATACTGTACGTTGCAAGTCTACAACCACGTCGTTCGGAGCTGGCTCTTCGGCTTCGCTATATCTCCAAGCCTGTACCCCAATATAGACCAAGAACTATTCTCCGTCTCTCTCATCCTGCACGACCTGGGCTGGGACCCAAGTGGTGAGCTCGTGTCAACCGACAAACGATTCGAAGTCGATAGCGCCATTGCCGCACGAAGCTTCTTGCGTTCTCATGCCCCTGATTGGGATGCGCGTAAACTTCAATTGGTCTGGGACACCATCGCGTTGCACAGTTCAGCGTCGTTGGCGTTGCATAAGGAGGATGAGGTCGCGGGGGCTTGTATGGGGATTTTGGCGGATATTACGGGGCCGGAAAGGTCTATTGGCGGTGTGTTGAGTAGGGAGGTTTATGAGGAAGTTGTGAAGGAATTTCCTTTGTTGGGGATAAAAGAGGGTATTAAGGATATTTTTTGTGGGATTTGTAAAACAAAGCCTGAGACTACCTACGATAATTTTGTAGGGGACTTTGGGGAGAAGTTCTTACAGGGGTATAGTAGAGTTGGGAAGACTGCGGTTGATTTTATGATGGCTCCTTAGTCAAGAAGGGGATGGATTGGAGCGGAGGGCTTTTCTTTGACAATGAAGGTATTTGCTATGATTACCATTGGTTCTAGTAACCACGGCTTCAACCTGTGGAGACCTTTCAAAACAAATATAATGGGAGCTTAAAGCTAATCCATAAGGCTTCCAATATACAATGCTTCGTCTTCTGTATTTTTACGATAGTGTTCCATTCTCTTCAATGCTATTAGTGACCTGTTCAATTCCACACTGCCACACTTCTTGAACTCTCATATTTCCATCCGGGTCAACCATCGTACTATTCTCATCTAGCGAGCCCCAAGGCTGTTGACCACCAAGTTGGTAGCGACGACGTACAGTTTCAAGCAAAATACTCAATTTCTCGGAAAGACGCACCGAAGGTTGCATCTCATTAGTTTCGCATATGCGAAGCACTAGTATTGCCTGTTCAATGCATTTGAAGTTAATTGCGACATCCCCCAATTTTGTCGAAACTTTCAACGCCTGAATAGGATATTTGTCAGCTAACTTCCCACAATGGTCTTTCTGATTAGGCAATGTTCTCACATTTAGCATCATTGTTGTTGCCCCGAGAAGTCGGAGGTATGTTCTAGTAGGCGCATAGATAAGAGATTCTCCTTGAAGAACACCATCCGTGACTGTCTGCACAAGATTACGACAGGAGTTGATGAGGGTCTCAATTTCGTTTTGGGCAGTTTGGCTTGAGGAAGAATTGTAGTTTGGAGACCGCATCATAGCTTGTAGAGCAATAGAATTAAGATAGACCTTTGAGTATTCAAACTCTGTCAGAAAAATATACCGTGCCGACAGGAAGACTAATTCAGATAAGTAAAACCCCACACACCTAGACTAAGAAAGCCTTACCATCGAGCTTGTCAAAATCCCGCTTCCAGCCTCGAAGTCTTGGTTGGAACTTTTTGGCCTCAGCAAGGTAGGTTCCGTTCCTGATCAGCTTTGAGGTGTGTTGTTCTGATGAGAAGAGCAATATCTGGATGTGCTTCATTATAATTGCGATTCCTTCCCATAGAAAATGGTTCCGATTATCGACTGTAGAAGGCCAATTTGGATTTGAAGGCTGCATGCTACAACCTTTGAGCACTCTCCGCCTTGTTTCTAAAATATTGGTGGAAGAGGAACTGTGGCCACTCGATTCAGGAGTTGGGAAATAGTCCCCCACGCAAAGGTCCTCCCGTACATTAAATGACAATTCCAACACTCCTTCAAAACTCTCATGCCATCGATCGAACAGGAGAGAGTTGGATTGAATCCCTCCATCCCTCGCGTCTATTTCTCCAATCCTACCGGAAGCATCAAATCCAGCCGTCTCAGCCACATGTTCATTCGTTACATCAGGTGCAAGGCAAACCCCAAAGATGGACAACTCCATCGTGTCGAGATCATCATTAGAAGGCGCCTCCAAAAGCACTGGGATCACCTGTGACTTTTGACGAGGTAATTGAAGGGCTACCGAAGATCTTTCTGGACTATTATGTACCGCTTCCCTGCCACTCGATCTTTCTTTATTTTCACTTGGTCGAAAGACTTCTTTCCTCGCAATCTTCTCGCAGCCTCTCTTGGTCCTGGCCACCGCCCATACGCAATCCCTCCCCTCTTTGCGACATCTAGGACAATCAAACCCCTGATCTGGCGTTAAACATTTGAGCTTCCGGTTCCGACAAGGAGTGCATGCTTGATAGCTTCGTTGGCCAATGGAATGAGAAAATGTCGATCGTTTGAGGAATAGTAAATCCTCGTCAAGGTGGGGAGCCATTATGGGGAGCTCAGCGCCAAGAAGTGAGAAGTCGGCCTCAGCTTAGATAAGTTCGCAAAAGTAAATATTCGAGGCAAAGAGCATATTAGGGCATTCATAAGATAATAGCATTGCCATGTCACCTGGAAATACGCTGTGAGAGAGAGGGGGAAGCCGCTTGGCCGGTGCTGACGAGGCCGTGGCGTTGTTGATTAGTGATCACGGGGCATAACTCCCTTCCAACTTCCACTAGTCGAAAACCCTATATCCGGACCGCAATTGCCAGGTAGCTGTAAATTTGCGCCGCTTGAATGACCTGTTGAGCTGAGAAGTTATCCTCAGGCAGCATCCTAACATTTGATACCCCGCCTTGGGTCGCAGTGCGAGCAAGCCCCACTGATGATTATTAATCTCAGGCAGCAGCTTCCTGCGAACAGGCAGGAACTTGAAAAATGATTACATAATTGAAATTACAGCGTAAATATTATGGGGCGTTTTACTCTAACCCAAATATCGTTAGTTGCTTCGACTGAGGTATTGATACGCGTGACGATCTTATATGAATTTGCACGCCACAGCCGCTATAAGGCTGAGGACGATTTCCCACATTTGGGTAAGGTCTTAGAGCTCGAATACAAGCCTTTTATATGTATTAGAGATAGTAAGAGCTCAGTAGTAGAGCTATAATAAAGGAACTCTATTTTGCTATAAAAAGAGACGCTTGGCAAATCAGGTGCGAGAATAATAATACAGATATTATTTTTTAAATAAAAGGGGTTTGAAGTATTTAGAAGTAGCCAGGGGAGATAACTTATAAAAAATAATAGGAGATATTAATATATATATAGATTTAAAGATATTTCAAGTTAAAGTATCTATTATTTTTTCCGTTATATAGGGTTTTCCGGTATATAGGAATAGATATTAGTAAATAACTATTATCCGGAGAGATTTTATAACAATCCTGCTAAGTTTTAAAGAAGCCTGTATGTTTTTAGAGATCGATATATACTAATACGTAATATAATAAGAAGCCGGTTTTATATCCGGAAATTAGGATATCTAATTTTAGAATATCCCTCTCTAGCTTCTATTATTTCAGATTATGAGATCCAAATTTCTAGCTTAAAGAGAAGGCTTTAAAAACTTGGGATTAATTTTCTAATTAACTAGAGATAATTACTATATATAATATAAACTAGAAAGATAGTATCCGAACTGAATTTGTATATAGAGAGAGAGGCTATAAATTAACTAGAAGCTAATAAACCGTAGTATACTTCTAAATAGGAAAGAAATTAAAATAGCTACTATTTGCTCTTATAATAGAATAACCTGCCTAGCTAGTAATAAAATAACAAATATCTTCTTTCTAAATATTAGTCTTTATCTGAATTATTTCGGAAATCTCTAAATAGCTTATAATACATTTATAATAAGACTATAAATATCTATTTCTACTTATTTAGTATAGCTCTTTTTACTACTCTTTTAATCTATATCTATATAGAAATATATAACTATTATATTATAATTCAAGTTAGTAATATATTTGTCTTTATAATATTTTTTTTTAAAATAGTTCTATATTTTTCCTTTTTAGGCCTTTTTTATATTCTATCTAATTATAGTAAAGAAATAGTAGCTTTCTGGAACTAATTAGATTATCTAGGAATTATTATTCTTATATAGGAATTAATAGTTTCTTTTATTTATTACAGATTCTATTATAATTCAAATCTATAGAAACTATACTAGGCTATAGTCTCTATTTTAGCTATAGCTTATATTATAGCAATTTTGGTTCTAAGGTTTCAATATCTAAACTTTAGGCTATATTATATTTTAATATATATATTACTTGGCCTTTTAGCTATAGTATTTATTATATATAGGCTTATTATTTATAGCTAAAAGATCTAGAACTATAGGATAGGTCTGAATTATATACTAATAATAATAATACTTAATCTTCTAGAAACTATAATTTATACTATAAGAATTCCAGAGAAATAATACTAATTATAATATAATATTTATAAATATAGTTATTAGATATTTCATTTTATAATTATCTTTACTAGTTTAGTATATATATTTGAATTACTAAATACTTTTAGCTTTATTTATTTATAGGCTTAATCTTATATTTAAAAACTATTATATATAATTATATATAATTTCCTTAGGAAACTAGCCTCTAAATTAATATAGAAAGAAACGAAATTAAAAAGGGAAGAAATAATTAAGTAATTTAATATAGGTTCTTTAAATATTTTAAATCGAATTTCCTTATATACTATATATATTATATAGTATTACTTATTAATTAAATAAAGTATTATATTTTATATTATATATATTTATAATTATATAAATAATTCTTAAATATTATTTATATTATCTAGAGGCCTAACTAGAATTATAAGCTATATATTTTACCCTAATTCGAGTCTACTAGAATATACTATTAAATAATTCTAGTATCTTATATAAATAGATCTAAGTAAGTATATAAATAGAAATAGAAAATAAAAATAGAAAATAAAAACCGGAAATAGAAATAAGATATAAAGAAAATTAGTTATTATATTCTATTAATATCTCTAATTATTATTTATTAGATTTCTATTTACTAGTAATATTAAATTAGATAGAAACCTTTTTAAGTTTATTTTTATAATAATTACTTTCTATTCTCTAATTATAAAAGCTTTTCCTAAACTAAAACTTTAATATAACCTTTACTTCTAATAAAATTATAAGTAGTATTTCTCAATTCTGCTTATTAATAGTTACTATAGCTCTAGTAAGCTATAAGAACTAAGCTATTATACTAATTAGCTTAAAGCTTACTAGCTAAAAAAAAGCAATTATTATTTACTAGATCTATAATTAGTAATTCTTTTAGCCTTTCTATTTCCAGAAACTTAGAGTTATCTAATAAGGCTATAGTTTTCTAGAAATAATTAATAATAAAATATTCTAGAGATTTTATAGTTAATATTTGCCCTTTAGGGTATACTATTATAAGAGCTTCCTTTTTTATCTAAAGCTAATCTAAATAGTATAAATATTATTTTATAGTTTTATTACTAGTAAACCTATTAATAATATCTTAAATTTAATTAAAATATAAATATCTTAAATAGAATAAGAGCCTTATAATTAGTTTCAGTTCTAAAAATATAGATTATAGATATAAAAAGTTACTAGAATATATTTTTTAGCTATTAAAAAGGCAAATTTCGCTTTTAAAATATTCTAAAAAGATTAGTAAATATTAAATCTCGAAAAATAAATATATAAAATATATAATTAGCCTATTTTAAGATTAAATAATTAGAATATAAAGCTTATATATTAAAGATATTATTAATTATATTATAATTCTTAAAAGCCCTATTAGTAAGTTTTATAACTAAAATAAATAAAATAAGATTCTATAAGATAAAGATTACCTAAATATATTCTGTTTTTAATTTTATTTAGATCTCTAGTAGTCTATTCTAATTCTATCTAATTATTATAGCTATATCCTATTAAATAGTATTAGTTTATTATATTTATTTTATAAATAAAGGATATTTACCTAGTAATATAATTCCTTTTTAATAATTCTTTTAGTTAAAGTTTTAATATTTAAAGGTTTAATCTTTTTAGAACTATTATATAATATAGTCTAGAAAACAGATATTTCCTATATATTAGAATAATTATTATATTCCTAAGATATTTTCCTTATAATAGTTACTAATATGGTTTTTATTAAATAAAAATAGATAAAGTCTTATAAAAATAAATAAAGATAAAAGGCAAAATATAAATAAAGTTATATAAATCTTACTAGAATTATATTATATTTTATATTAGAATAAGTTAGGTAATATTATAAATCTAGTATTAGAATAAAACTTGTCTTAATAACCTATATTATATATTATTATAAACCTATATTTTCTTATTTTACTAATTATTTAATAAGAAAATTTAAATACTAGAATTTATTTTTTAATTTACCTTATATATATTTTATATTATATAATTAAAAGAATTAGCTAGATATTTAATCTTTAGTATTATTTCTTTTCTTAATATAATTTTATTATTATATTAATCTAATAATAATTATAAATATATTTATTCTTAATTTTAGTATAGCTAATTATATATTATATAGCTTAAATAAATATATTACCTATTTTATATTAGGTCTTTATTCTATTTCTTTTTAGTATAATTCTATTATTAGATAATTAGTAGGATTCTTAATATAATTATAAGTAATATTTCCGGTATTAAAAGTCTTCTAGATAAATTAAAGTTATAGTATTATTTATTATATAGTTAGGCTTTATAGTAACTTTATTTGGCCTAATCTATTTTTAAAGAACTAAGGAAATTTAGGTAATATAATAGTAATATAGAATAATTTTAATAGTAAAGCTATATTAATAATATTTAAGATAAACTAGTATATATCTCTAAGCTTAAGATTAAAAAGGCCTTTTAATTCGCCTTTAAGTATAAGAGATATATATAATATAAGATAAGAGCTTATAAATAGGCTACTATTTCTGATATTATATAAATCCCTATTATATATTAAAGCCTAATAAATATTACTTTATACTACTTTATATTTTTTTATAAAGCCTTTAAAATCTTTTCTTTCTTTTATTTTTTCTTATTATATTTTTTTATTTTTAAGACCTCTTATTTATTAGACTAAAATATTAATATTTAAATTCTCTAATATAAAAATATTTATTAAACTTATTAATAACCTTTCTAAAAAGGAATTATTTAAATTCCCTGCTTTTAAAATAATCTTTCTTTTTTTTTACTTCTCGAGCTTATTTACTATATATACTAATTATTAAATAGAACTAGATTAAAACTTTATAAGGAAATTTCTCTTTTTAAATTAGTAATTCCAGTTATAAATTCTATAAATTTCTATATATTTTATATACTATTTATATCTAAATAATTAATTACTTTAGTAAATATCTCGGTTTTATAAAACTTACTATAACTATTACTAATTCCGAAAGAGAATCTTTACTAGATACTATTTTCTTATAAGAAGCTAGTATTAGTATAATAGTACTTCTTTAACTAGATAATTTTTTCTAAGAAAGCCCTAATAAAAAGTATATATTCCTTACTATATAGCTTCGGATTCTTATAGATAGCTTATAATTTATTAAACTACTAGCTAGAATAATTAAAGATAGGATATTTAAAGAAATAGTAATAATAGAAATAAAATAAAAATTAGATCTAGAAATCCCGGAAGAGAAGTTAATTAATTTAATAAAGTTAATAATTCCGGGAAAAAAGATAAAACTAGGAAAAATAACTTTAAAAGTAACATTTCTAAATACCGAGAAATATAATAAATATATTTAGATTATTTTATATAAGATAATAGTTCTGAGAATATAGCTAAAAAAAATAAATAGGGAAGTTAATAGGGCTAAAAAATAAAGAAAAAAAGGTAAGTAATTTTATTTAGTTCTATTTTACTTATCTAATATATAGTATACTAACTTTACTTAATAGATTACTTTAAAGCTAGTTAAGCTAGAAGAGCTATAGTATAAAAGAATATAAGATATTAAAGTATTAGTAGCTTTAGTACTATATAAAGAATTAAAAAAAACTAGAAAGTTATAAATATAATTAGATTTAACCTAAAGTAAATATATCCTAATCTCGATTATTATTAATTACTTTAAAGATTTTCCTAAGAGAAAAAAATAAGATATCTTAATTATTATTAGTTTAATAGAAACTAAAATATATTATAAATATACTTATAGAATATAGCTAGGCTTTATAAAGTTTAATAATAATATTATTACTAGTATTATCTAGTAAATAAGCTACTTCTATATACTAGGATATAACTATAAATACTATATAGATATTACTAAAATTAAACTAAAAATAAGAAAAAAATAAGTTCTTATAAATAATTTAGTAATACCTGTTTTATATTACTTTCTTATATTAGAATCTGGATCTCTAAATAATAAAAAGTAGTAATAGAGAATAATTTTATTCTTATCTAAGTTATTTCCTATTATATTTTAAGACCTGTTTTTTATAATACTTATTAGCTAAAAACAGAAAAGATAATTTGAGGCTAAATAAGGTTTAAAGAAATAAGGAAAACTAAACTAAAAGGTCCAGATTATTTCTATCTGTTTTCCGAAATAACTTTTAGTTCTAGAATACTAAAATAATATAATTAAAGGAACTTATTTTAGCTATTATAATTACTTATTATTTAGATATATTACTAGTAATATATTTTCTATCTTATATTATAACTTATAAGTATTACTAGAATATTTACTAATAGTATATCTCTAGTATTACTAAATTACTATAAGAATATAGCTATATAAGATTCCTCTATCTCTAAGAATAGAGAGCCCATTTAATATAGTAAATATAAAAGGCTTTATAAAGTAATTAGACTTTTAGTATCTTAATTTAATAATATAGATATAGCCTTAATAATATAGCTTTCTAAATATATATAAATCAGAAATAAAAGTTTAAAAGCTTTTCTAGTTTAAGTCTATTTTATTTAAGCCTTACTAGATATAATAAAGACTAGTTCTATATTTGTATTTTTATTAGTATTAGTATAATATAACCCGACTTTTTTACTTACTAGCTATAAAGGTATTAGAATATAATATTAGGCTATAATTACTATTTTATTATTTTAATTTACTTTGAAATAAGGCTATAGCTAATATATATAAGACTATATAATAGAGTTTAAAAGTAATTATAAATATACTAATACTAATATAATTAATATATAAGCCTAAAGAAATTAGCTTAAATAAAATATCTAATCTATAATTAAACTTTATAATCTAAGAATTTAAAGTTATATAAGATATATTAAATCTATAGTACTTTATTTATACTAGGGTTTGCGAATTCTAAAGACATTTATAATAGAGCTAAATATAGTTCTACTAATACTAGATATCTAAAGTAAGAGGCCTAATAATTCTCTCTTTTACTATTATTATTCTAATATATTTCTAATATCTTATTCTAGTATCTTTTTATAAGTATATATATCTTTTTTAGTTTATTATATAAAAGATTATTTTAATAAAATAAAGCGTTTTTCTTTAAAATAACTATATATATTACTAAAAATAAATCTAAAAAAAGAATTTACTTTCCTATATAACCTTAGCTTAAATATAATACTTTTTAGTAAAGACCTTAAGAAATATTATAAGAGATCTAGAAATTATAATTTCTTTATTATTATTACTAGATTAGATAGAAATAAACTTTATTATCGGGATATTATTCTAGAAAAAGATCTAAATAGATTCAAGAATTAGATTAGGTATAGAGATCTAACTAGATTAACTACTAAATAGAAGAAAATTTATATTAGTTATAATAAATAGAAAATATACCTTATTAGAAAGAATTAAGAAATAGACTACTTTAGAATAATAGATGAAATATTTATTAATAAAAGAGGAAAGACTTATATTTATACCTATATTAGGGAGGCTAAATAAGTTAAGATTATTTATCTAGAAGATTAAATCAGACTAAATAATAACCTATTATCTTTCTATAAGCTAGAGAAACTAATAAGTATTTAGGTAAATATTCTGGAAAGCTATATATTTATAATAGAAAGGCTAAATATATTAAGGTTACTTATTCAGAAAATTAAATCAGATTAAATAATATCCTATTATTTTTTTATAAGTAAGAGAAGCTAACTAGTATTTAGGTAAGTATTCCGGAAAGCTTAATAGTAAGGCTAAGGGCTTTTCTATCTCTAATAGCCTTACTATCTTAGAATAAGAAGTTTATAAAATACTTCTTAGTTTGCCTATAGCTAGTAAAGCTAATAATAGAAAGGTACTAGGTATTATAGTTATAACGGATCTAGTAAAAGACTATAATAACTTGGTAGTAATAGTTATATTAAAGGAGTTTTATTATCTTGGATTTATATATCTCGAAATATTTATTATAAATCTGAAGCTATCCTATAAATATACTATTTATAGACAAGTAGCCTTGAACTTCTTTAGCCTTTAGGATATTCTAATTAGTATTAGTACTAAGGTAAATATAAAGAAATATAAAGAATATAAATACAAATTCGACTTTTTTTTAATATCTAATATAGAAACTTTCTAGCCTAATAAAGACAACTTTTTTAAGAATAGGTTCGAGCTTCTTAATCTAGTATTTAACCGAGCTATTAAAGAAAATTAGCAAGTTATCCTTATTCTTATATCCTCTTTAACTAATATTACCGACTATATAAAAGCCTACCTCGAGACCTTCCAGAAGGCAGTTATAAGAATCTATATATAAGGCGGATATTCTATCTTTACTAAAGATATTTCTATTCTATAAAATAATACAACTAATAATATATTTGACTAGCCTACTACGGAAAAGTTTCACCTATAATTAGAGAATAAACCTTCTAATATATATACTAAAGTTACTATATATATAATAAATATCCTAGTAAATATCTTTAATAATCTAGGAAATATGAAATATAATATTAGTAAAGATCTCTAAAGCTACTATTAAAGATAAGGAGCCCAATTCTACTAGATAGTATATAAGCTTTGTCCTATTAATAATATAACCTAGGAATTTTTATATAACCTAGTAGTTTCTATAAAAAGTATCTACCAGAAATGCAGCTCTCCGAGAAAGGTATATTACTTCCCGAAAACAGAATACTACTTCCTGATCCTAATAAGGACCTTGATTCTAATAAGAACTTTAATCCTGACAAGTATAAAATTATCCTGTACTTAATTAAGGGTCTTATATATAATATGTTTACTAGTCTTGTAACTGGCAGTAATAACCTTGTTACTATACTAGGTGTCCTTAATACCGAGAGTATAGCGAGCCAGACTTCGATTTATAAGATCATTGGAATACCGAAGCTCCAAGACGTTCCTGCTAACCCTAATATTTATCCAGAACGAATGGCGTTTGTGATCTCGATAATTTTGAAGGGTGGGCTATATAATAGTATACAAAACGGTCCTGGGTCGCAGCTTAAGGAGTAGTTCCGCTACGGTTATAATTGTAAATTGTAATTACAAGGCTCGACGAGAGAGGGACTTGGTTGGTTGCAGATGAAGTTTGGTTTCTTATATTCCATTTTAAGTTTTTTTTGGTTCGAGTCAAAAATAGAAATAACCTATAACTCTTCTACGCTTTTATTTACTAACCCAATCCTGTATAGAAGCCACCTATGCGCCTCTATTTCTTCGAATGGCTACATTGACCGATGTGAAAAGTGATGAAAAATAGCGACATGCAATAAAACATTCAAAAAAAGCTTGCAGAAGTCACATTCTCTTTCCAAAATATGTGCAATAAAACCTTTGTGGAAATTCAGAGGGAATAATTCGTGAGGGGAAGGTATAGGGTCCTCGTGCTTGATAGCCCACTGGACGTTCGTCCACATAATATTGTCGCCCAATGAGAATGAATGCTTAAATAAAATGCATCGTAAAACCTGTACATATATTAGTCCACCTGTATAAGTTAATTGAACAGACTGCGGTCTCCGAAATGGCAACAAAAGCCCTTTGTCAGCTTTATTATATCAGGTAACTTAAGGATGTTTCGTACTTGGAGTTTTTCAAAAAGCTCAAGGAGAGAGCAGACATTGTAGTAGCTGCTCAAGAGCTGTATCCGTTTCGGATAGTAGATGGCTCTCATGGCCTCCATAACGTGACACGCGTATGCACCGCAGATAATAACAAAAATCTGGAAATCGCAGAGTGGAAGTGCTACGGAAGCGTTTGTTCTAATAACGATAAGTCATTCCTTGTATCAAAGTACTTTCCGGCAATGGAGCAAGGAAAGCTAGTATTCTTTGATATTGCCGTGAGTGAATGGGGGGTTCAACTGGACGTCCTAGACGTTATCGAGGAGGTTGTTAGTGGCATTGACTGGCCTCTCATGTCTTAAACGGATAAATGATAAGATTGATATTCACAAGATCCTGCAGAACTACATGTCTTACGTTGCTATAGGCTGAAGGCAGTATCACTTGGAGGAAAGGCTCGAAGAAATGTCAACCCAATCCCTTCCCAAATTATTCCTCTTTACCTTGACGACAATTCTTAAGCCCAAGCCAATTCTAGATTTCGCATTCTTAGTAGCCACACGACTTGTCTACATCTGGCCTCGCCGCGAACATGCCGTTAAGATCGGCCGCATGTCCAGTTTAGGCCCTCACGGGCATCCTAAAAGGCGCCGTGGGCGATCCAAGTTCACGTCCATGAATTACCTGTTTTGGGAGCAGCCGATAGGGAAGTCCCACAGACAGACCTCAAAATAGGCGGCGTCTAATTTAGGCCTACTCCAGATCTAACTTAGATTATGCAGATCGTTATTTGCCAGCTGGGGAACCGCGCCTCTCGGCTCGAATGCGGGAGTCGTGGGACAGCGAGAGTTTCTGGTCGCATTGAGGAGTGGAGCTTGAGCTTGAGGGCTGCGATAACATGCAATATGACCTGATGCAACGAGGATAAAGCGCAGCGCCATCTTCAAAGGCGAGGAATTTGAGAGGTTTGATGGAGAAGGAGAGAACTCTCGCAGAGCTTCTTGAAGTCTATATGTTGCCTGCGACATGTGTGGAGTGCAAACTCGGAAGGCTGACGACTCGTCGCATTTCTTATCGTGATCCCTGTCGTGTTCGGCCAAAGGTGGTGGCCTCTGAAAACCGCTATGAAATTTGCCTTGTTGAGGCCTGATGGGCCGTAGTCAAATAATGAGGCTGAGGCGCAGTTGAGATTTTCGTTCCTGACCACTCAGAAACCGACAGTGCTGCCTAGTAGCCGCAATAAACGACGTCACAACTTTGATTGAGGAAAAGGGCTCAAAAGAGGTTACTCTGATCCATTTATCCTATTCCTATCAACTTTAAATACCTTGAGTCAAACTCAAAACCTTCTTGATATCAATTACACATCCTACTCCTTTGAAGTATACGCTGCATGTAACATCGCTATCATGCCTACAGGAAACCTAGTATAGCTATTTCGTAATTCCTCGATAAGCAATACTGACTATAAACACCTCAGTAACAGGCCAAGAACCTCAAACTTCTCTCACAAACCCCTCCCACCCGGGCAAGAATGAGCCTCCTCCAGCATATATGCCTTCCCCAAATGCTGCCTCAAGTCCAACGTGCGGCGCTCTGCTATCTGAGTTGGCGGTTCCTTCTTCGTCATTATACTCGCCCGCAACGCCCGCTGTGTCAATACTAGCCACCATCCACCCAAGTGGCGAAGATCCGTACGCCTTCCTCACGACCTTCGATACCACCCTCCTCATCGATAATTCAGGCTCCATGGCCGGCCGTGGCTGGCGTGAAGTCTCACAGGCATTAGCTATTATTGCACCTATCGTTTCCTCCTACGACAACAACGGTTTGGATCTCTACTTCATGAACTATAAGTCCACTAATGGTGGCTCCCTATATGAGGGTATCGTAGCTGGCGGGTATAGAGGCATCAAAAGAGCCGCTACTGTCACCGAAATCTTCGCGAGAGTCCGACTACAAGGCGGGACTCCTACCGGTACCAGAGTCCACAATATCTTGAAGCCGTATTTGGCAAAGTTGGAGACTGAGATTGCTGTTGGCAAGGAGATGAAGCCCGTCAATCTCATTGTATTGACGGATGGTGTTCCTTCGGACGATGTTGAATCGGTATTACTTTCAGCTGCGAAAAAGCTCGATAAGTTTGATGTACCGCTATACCAAGTTGGTGTGCAGTTCTTCCAAGTTGGCAACGAAGAAGGTGCTAAGGAGGCACTCGAGGAGCTTGACGATGGATTGAGCAAGCTTGTCGAAGGTGGAGTTAGAGATATCGTCGATACCGTTACTTGGACAGGCGGAAGTAGCCAGAGCGAAGGTGGCGTTGGTTTGACGGGTGATGGAATCCTGAAAGCAGTAAGTAGATTTTCCGGAGCTATTCTCTA
The DNA here is from genome assembly GCF_002865645.1 of Hyaloscypha bicolor E. Lineage (NCBI taxonomy): Eukaryota > Fungi > Ascomycota > Leotiomycetes > Helotiales > Hyaloscyphaceae > Hyaloscypha > Hyaloscypha bicolor. The sequence goes on from NW_020194655.1 coordinate 20,952, forward strand.
CCTGACGTGGAATGTTTCGAGAGCGACGACTCCGAGACTTCTCCAAACGTACTTTTTGAATAAATGCTGATTTAGAACTTCTATAGGTACTCGGCGCTGTAGTCAAGAGACTTGACCGCAGACGGACCAGCGGCGAGGTTAGAAGAACCGCTCGCTCTTAATTCTCAATGTTTGTGGTTTCCTAATGCTGTTTTCCAATCCTTTGTACCATGTCCAAATCTCTCCAGCCAGATGAGCCAGACCCGGAATGCGGGCGCAGCCTTCCCGATCGAGGGAGCAGTGATAGCGTCGCTCGTTGCTTGGGAGCTCTCGACTTATTCCGGGCATCCCAACTGCCACCATTATCCAAGTCCTTGGCATACTTCCTGACTCCTTACGTAGACGGAAGAGATCTCAAAGGACCTGTAGTAATATCACATATTTTCCTTCTCATCGGCTGCGCCATCCCCCTCTGGCTCTCCCTCGGCTACCTCCCTCGAACCGGCAGCGGTTATCTCTCCGGTTGGGAGGTCCCACGCAGAGAAGCCAGCATGGTCAGCGGCGTTATCTGTGTAGGTATGGGGGATGTAGCAGCATCATTAATAGGACGGCGATACGGCCGGCACAAATGGATTTGGGGCGGTGGTAAAAGTATTGAAGGCAGCGCAGCGTTTGCTACTGCTGTGGGACTGGCGTTGATACTGGCAAAAGCATGGCTTAGAATTGGGGGTTGGCCGGCTAATAATGAGGATCCTTGGATTTTGACATTTGGGAAAGCCGGCGTTGCGGCGGGGGTGGCAAGCTTGACTGAAGCTGTGCTGACGGGTGGGAATGACAATGTTGTCGTTCCTGTGGTGCTGTGGCCTTGTGTTAAAGGACTAGGAATTTAGATCTGGATCTGGAGAAGTGGCACCTCGATGCATAGGATACTTGTCAAGACAGAAACAAATATCACACATTTTCGAGTGCATCGGAGATCATTTAAGCAAATGCAGACCCTTCCCCTTTTGCAGTTCTCAGCCAGATCCCTTGAAACGTTCTGGCCATAATCAACACCCAGCAATCCAGATGACAAGCCAACAAAGCCCCTTTCCCCTTTCATTGTCAGCCTCGAGGATCGATAATAAAAGGGACAGTAGCTCGGCGGCACTCCGGCTGCCATTCACCGACAATTGCCGTGAACTAGCAAGGAAATCACCACAGCCCTCTAGAATGCAAATTCTCCTTTCAATTGACACGAACGTTGCGGTAAGTCCTCGTTGCCAAGCATGTGATCGCCTCCAGGACCTCTGGAGCAGCTACTGTATAAATGGATACAGCAAAGATCAAGCGAAACAACCAGGGGATAAGAGGAAAACGAAAGAATGAAGTAATAAACAGGAGAAAGGAACCTTGATCAAGAAAGCACATGAACTAGGGGAATTCGATGGCATGGATGTGGCTCCGATCATTTGCAAGCATGGTCGGTACACTACATACGGCACGCCGTATTCCCCGTCAGCAGCTGCTTCTGTTGCAGCGGACTCAGTGTCGAATTCTTCGGCAGACGCTCCCATAGAGAGCTGAAAGCCTAGCAAGCATTCCTCGTCTATCTCCGATATTTGTTCCTTCTTTTTCGACGCCCCTTCACAGCCGACATCGCCTCGCATTCCCTCTGATATTGTATAATTGATTCCAAGTACCATTTGTAGAAATGAGTGTTATCCAACCACTGTATCGACATGTCCACTGGAACTCGGGGTGGATAGATTCTGCTTGGCAGAGGTGGAATAGCTTGGATGGATTTCCTATACATGACTTAGCCGAACAATCTTCAAGAGTGATAACGGACATACTATATGCGGATAGCTTTTCCATGATTTCACCTGCTTATGAACCTCCGTTGCAGGAACAAATATAGGCTTGATGTGCCGTCTGACCTTAAATGCCATCACCCTGCAATCGTTATGGTCCGGATTATCGTAATCAAAGACAATGTATAACTTCTTAGCTGATAAGAAGAGCCCTATGAAGGCGGCTTTGCTGTAATCGGCCTCTGCAAAGTCGATGACGCCTTTCACGATGGGGCTGACTTGGTCAGCGATATCCTTGATGCTCTTGTTCGCATCAATCGAATGGTTTCGCGGTGAACAGAGGATAAGGCACCGTACTTTGCCGCTTAAGTTCGATTGAACGGTAGGTTTCTCCATGACAGAGGCTGTGATTTATTGTTGTGGTGGTAATTAGATACATTTATAGATTGAAGTTGACGTTGGACGTCGCCACCACAAGGCTAAACAGTCTCGTGATCTAAGCAGGGGCCACCCCCCACCAAAATCCTCCATGCCAAAGTTATGCGTCTGATGACTGACTCGATCCCGCCGAATCTTCAGAGTCACTGCTTGTTGGTGGAGTAGCGGTTTGAGGTTTATGATCAAGACAGTAATCCGAAATGCTCGCATCCAGGGTCTCATTGTATGTTATGTTGTCCCCAGTGCAGTTTCCACCACAGCCATTGCTCTGCTCTCGGCCCGGAACATCGCAGCCGCAGCGTTCGTAGTGTTTAGTGAAGGTGAAGCACATCTTGGGAGTTCTCTCTTTTGTAAGTCATGACGTATTCTAGTTAAGCTGACAGCAACGTACCTGATGAGGGGAACTCGCAAAAGGCCTGCAATAAAGTCGAAAGAAGCAGAGCGATGGAGATCGTCGTGGTTGCGTTTTCGGATCTTCTGGTCTGAGGGGATGAGGCTCTTTTGACATACGTGAGCTCTCGCCCTGATATTCAGGTCGGGCATAGTCTTTGCTCGGTTCACGACTTTCTGCCTTAGCCAACCAAATTCTGACACGAGGAAATATCATACCCTCCGCATAGCGAGGCTGCGTTATCCTTAGCAGTTGCAAGCTCACGGGGCCGGCCCTTCACGGACTGTCAACGGAACACCATCCTTTAATTAGGATGCTAGGAGATAGGAAAACTTCCCATATGATGCGGCAAGCATTCAATTCATGGATGTGGATAGCTTATGCAGTTCCCGTATTGACTCTCGATAATTATTGGTAGTTCGAGTAGTTCTCGGGGCTGGGTTGAAGGTAACCGGGCCTGAAGTCACGCCTGGTGAGGCTTGGCGGCAGGTGACGAGCGGCCGGTGGGTAACTCCAGGCCGACATGTCGCGTCCACCATCGCCACCGCGTCTTAGTGTTTTCAGCCAATCATTATATTTGTTATCCAGGATCTGTACTGCAAAGAGGGATCACACCTGGCTCAGATAAACAATGTCCTTTCAATCAAGTTCGCGTCTTGAAAACTCTCTATTTCTCTTTGTCACGTACCTACTCTTCGCAAAGCAATTTTGCCTGACCTTGGTTGGAGTAAACGCTCTCCCCTCTCTATTTGAACCCGTCATCCCACCGAACCCAACGCATTATGGCAGAGTCAAGGAAACATTTGACTATTACCGTTGACGACCGGCCTGCAGTAGTTAGAAGTAAGAGGGGTACTACTGTCGGCACGAGCCTGCCAGCCTCGAAATCTGGATGCATATCAACCCCTCCAGCTATACCCGAAAGATCCAAGAAACGCGTACGATTCTCAGACCCAAGACCAGAAACAGAACTCGAATCCGTATCCACATCTTCCGGGCTTATACCATTTATATGTCGGACAACCCTCTTCTTATCAGCGCCTCTAGCGGGTTACCATATTCCACCCACAACTCTTCGAAATCGCGGCGATTATGGTATACCGATATCTGGGACTATATAGTTTGAGCCGCTGCGACAGATGCTTAATGGTCGGGTTAAAAGGAGGTTGAGGAGACATAGGTTGAGTGAAGAAGTAAATAATATTGAGTTGGAAACCAGGCGGGAAGTGAAACTTTTACGAACGGAGGTCGAACGACTCAAAAGTCAATTAGAGGCCAGATGCGCAGAGATATAAAGTATCAGGGATATGGAAGATCTGGGGGATCAGGAAGAGTCAGGAAATCCAATTATAGAACTTACCGCCAGAGTCCAAGAGCTCGAACTGCAAGTTGCAGGTCTGAAGGCCGAGCTCTACCAAAAGGAGGTTGGATCGGGCATTGAAGTTGCGGATTTGTTCGAGGATGATGGCCGAGTAATCACCAATAGTAATCTCCAGGAGACCCACGTCCATGATAATACGATCAATAGTCTAACTAGGCTCGATACATCTTTCCTATTACCGCCGCCTATGATACCGAATACCCTGTACCTATATTTGTCTACCGTAAATGCTCAAGCTCTATCCTTAATCCCCAATACAGATTCCCTAAATAAGGTATTGAATTGGTACTAGCTTACTAGTCCTTCCAGTACCAGGTTCAATTACTAATATTAGCTTCGCCACTCTCATTTATAATAGTTTACTATGGAAGCCTATGGAATAGCTCACTATGGAAGCTCAGGGAACGCTCACTAATATATATGAGTTATCTGATTTATAATATACTGGAGGAAATCGCCACCTACTAGTGGGTATATAAGAACTATACTTTAGATTCCCTCCTCTCCTTTTTTACTCTTCACTCTCCTATATCTAGTCATTCTACAGATTGTCAAACTCCAATATATCGATTTTCCATCAATAAATCAATTACTTTCTAATATAAGGTCTTAAATATTCAGCTTCAGTTAGAGTTGGAATTGAAAGAAATTGGGCTCGCTAACCACATACCAAGGACTGCTCAGTTATCCATTATTAGACCGAGAAAGGAGAAAGTGGATATGGAAACTCATGTCGTTGGAGTCAGGGAGCATAGATAAGGGACCAGGTGGATATCGATACTCGTACCCTTCTCTATCCCTAATGCCTTGGATTAAAGTGTAGAGAAATGGCCTGTATTAAGATCTGGTGACAAAGAAGGAGGATGCTATAAAGAGGAAGATAATAAGGGTACAAGTATGGATAGTAAATTTTTGAGGCGATAAGGGTGGAATAAACTTCTTTAAGGGGAAGTCTGTTTGGCCCTGGAGGTTATAGGAGTTTGTTTTCGGGGGTCTTAATAGATAATATATACGAGCAAGGACAAGTATTATTATCTCGTTCCTTGTTACTGCTCTGACCATTTGCGGAGGACCACAGAGCAGGATGGGAATAGAGCGGTTGGATATCTGCTATTTCTTGCTTGTAATAATATAAAGTCTCCTCCTGTCTTATCCCTCCTACTATACGGCATTCCTCTAGCCTCGATTAATAAAGCTATTACTACCGATAATAATGTCTCCTCTGTACTAGGTAGGAGACCAGAAAGCGCTTGGTTTAATAATCGCCATTATCTTCAAATTCTGGCTCCGAGTCAGAGATGACAACAAACTCGAGAGGCTGGGCAGAAATCGACAGAGATAACTTTCCAGCCGATGCTCGAACTAGCTTTCTAGGATATTGGCTCTATACTCTATCTCTCGTATCTTGTGCCAGCCCTCTCTTCAAGGCATTACGAGGCCTCGCAATACTAGCTACGACCCGTGATCCGGATCCAGTCATTATTTGCCCCTGTTTCTTAGCAGTCCCAGTAGCTATTGGTACTTCATCATATATACCCGCAATACCTTTTATACTCTAAATGCTATAGCTACTTTCCTTTGCAGAAGGAGCAGCCCTTTGGGTATTGAGATGTGTGTTTACCGAGAGAGGCTCGTCTCGCAGGACTTGGGCTGTGTTCGTATGATTTGGTACTCGAGCTTTTTCGAGGGAAAGTGGTTGAGATGAAGTTGCGGAGTGAGGGCGACACTGGCCAGCAATCGCGCCCGGTGGCTTTGGGGTTCCGATTGCGTTGGGCTTCGATCGTGAATGTGCATTGCCTCCTTGGATAGGAGAGGCACCATTTTCGTCGTCGACGGTATCTGTCTCTTAATACCCAAGCCGGTTCGCCTTGGCAAGTAGCTTCACTAGTTCTCTTGCGCTGATTGTTTGTGTTGAAATTGGTACACTACCATAGCTAGCTTACCAGTCCTTCCAGCACCAGGTTTAACCACTAATTTAGGGTTCTCCACTCTCATTTGTCATGCGTCACTCGCCGAGCTTACGAAGCTTACTAGTATATCGTCATTTTGATTACCTTTGATTTATCAGCTGATTGATAATGTATCGGAGAAAGCGGGCTCGGCATTACCGGTATTGCCGAAGGGTAATAGGAATAAATCCCTTACTTTGGACATTTTTCCTCTGTTTCCAGAACTCACTTCTGTATCTAGTCATTCTGCAGTCTGTCAACCATCAATAAATCGATTACTTTCCAATAGTTTGGAGTCGCACCTCGAGGGCGAGATCAAGAAACTGCTCGCTTGCAGACTCGAGTATCTCCTTGCCATAAGCCTCTAGGATTGCGCGTACGAGGAGTGAGCCGGTCGTAGCCTTCCCGATCGAGGGAGCAGTGACAGCGTCGCTCTTTGCTTGGGAGCTCGGGTCGGGGGCGATGGAACTAGGTGCGGAAGACATCATGATACCTTATGGGGGTATGGTTGCTCGTGCAAAAGTATTGTCTGCGGCGTAGAAGAGCTCGGGAAATATACATACGAAGATGAGCAGAACTGCCATGTTTGCTTACTTTGAAGCGTTAATATGATATGCGTGTTGGGCTGCATTTGCGTGGTGAATGATCGTTTTTAATGGTGAGCCGGAGATAGCCTTCTCTGTTCTAGACTAAGCGAGGTACAAGAATCACTATATATCTAGGGCTTTTAACAATTATGTTACAAGGTGATATTTTATTTCGAATAGGTTCAAACCGACCATCTCATCTCACTGCGACATATGTAGCTTGTATTGGTCTGGAATTAAACCGTCGTTAAGTCAATGGCGATATATGGGGGAGCGGCCTTTCAGGTTCCCACGACCAAAGCCCACTGAATCGGTTATCATGGATTCACGCGGGAGTAGCGGTGGCTGGTGGCTTGGTGGCGGTGGCTGGCGGGCGGAAAATTCCGTATGTCACGAAACACGACTTTTCACAACTATCCCTCGCAGTGCAAGAATATTATAATCGCAGATGGAGCTTGTTACCATGACGGATCAGGCCCAGTCAGAGATCCTTGAGAATAATCCTATTGGAAAAGGTCTCGATGCCTTTCGCACCTCTTTCAATTCAATTTGTGAAGATACAAGCATTTCCTGTACTCCGGATACGCTCGGTCAGCTTACGCAAGAAGGTACGACAGTCTGGCGTTTGTTTGAGTACCTCCTTCCTGTCTAATTCACATACAGATATCCAGACTCTCACTATCGGTCTCCTCTCCGCTCTACTAAATCTCCCTGCGACTCGTTTCCTACGGTCAAAGACAAGTCATGGCACCCTTAGTAGCGATCTCCTGAAACTCATTTCCGCTATTACCTCCGATAACTTCCACTTCGACCGTATTAAACCTCTCTTGACTGCGGCCCTTACCGATAATTGGGACGATGTACTCATCTGGGATCAAGTCTATAACGCCGTTACCGAATCCACCCCGCCTCCCTAACTCATACCATCTTCCTTTCAACAAACTCCATGGCTGCGTAATACGAATAGCTTCGCGAATTCGTCTGAACATCGGAAGTACGTGAATATTGTGCTAAAGGAGAAGCTCGGTCCTATGTATGTCGGGCTCTGCAACTTCCACGAGACATTTCTTGGAGGCGTGGCAGATCTTAAAACGGTATCCAAGGCCGTCTTCAAGAAGTGCAGAGAAGGCAGAAATCCATTCTATTACAAAGGATGGAGTGGATGGCCGGAAGACGCAAATCAGGATGATGTCTTGGACTGGTTTGCGGACTTGTATGGGCAACTGGCGGAGTTTGCAGGGGATTATAGGCCAAAGGCGACCAGACGAAGGCCACTGGTATAGCCCAATAAGCCGGTTCAAGGTTCCACGGCAGAGCGCAAGCTGGATATTGGCTTCGTTAGTAACTCTCAGGCTAGGAAAGACTCTCGATGCCACTGGTCGTAGATCCTTATACCCGGAGAACTAAAGAGCAACCCGTCTGTGGATATAGCTTCGAAGGCATGGCTTGACCTTGGGAGGTATGCAAGAGAGGTGCTTGCTGCTCAAGATACCCGTCGCTTCGTCTTGGGCTTTACTATCTGCGGATCTCTTATGAGGATATAGGAGTTTGACCGGCTCGGGGGAATCGTATCCAAATAATTCGATATTAATGAAGATAGCCTGCAATTTGTGTCTATAATCCTTGCGTTTCTCTGGATAAATAAGAAATAACTTGGGTTCGATCCTATAGTTATTATAGAAAATGGCCAGTAGTTTATTGAGATTTAACGTAATAGTCCTACGGAGCGGCTTATTATCGACGGGTTAATGATGCGGGTGCGTTGCATATCCGGCCGGGCAATGACTTGCTAGAAGGCATATTGCGAGGGAGACCTGCAGATACCGCTTATTATCAAGGACTTCTGGTAGTATATAGAGCGTAAGGAAGAAGGAGAGCTGCTCCGAGAGGCGACTAAAAAGGGCGTTATTAACGTGGCCTGATACTATTACTATGAGATTGTCCGGGTCCTCGGTACGGATGACGATGTTCGAAGCAATATTCGGAAGGAACTGGATATTATAAAGGCGGAAAACTACCGGCCGGAATATTCGATAATATCCTCAAGCGCGAGTATAGCTGGTATACGGAAAGGTCGCAGTAGTAGTACCGCTGGCTTGAAGCGGTTATCCAGTCAGACTGGTACATCTTTGCCGCCTAGCAAGCGGTCCTGTTCGATATCTCCGACGAAGGCCGTTAGTAATGCTCTACCAAATCGAGTGTATCGGCGTATTATCCTTCGTGATTATGGGAAGCCGATCTATAAGGCCGGCTCCCGAGCAGCTCTACTTGCCGCACTAGAGGGCTGTATTAAAGGCTACGAGTCCTTGCGTAAAGCCGGCTTCCTTTACAGAGACATCTCAATTAATAACCTCATAATAAATGAAGACAAAGAGAACCCTTCCTGGCCTTCGTTCTTGATTGACCTCGACCTTGGGATCAAAGAAATACGGAGGGAGGCTTCCGGTGCTAGAGGCAAGACTGGTACGAGGGCTTTTATAGCCATCAGGGCCCTCCTTGGCAAGCAGTATTTATTCATGCATGACCTCGAGTCAATATTCTGGGTGCTTTTCTGGATCTGTATTTACTATGATGGACCAAATCAGGAAAGGGTTATTCTACAATTCGACAAGTGGAACTACGTAGACATGGAAGAGTTGGCCAAACTGAAATTAGGTACTGTGGCGAAGGAGGCAATTTTCATGAAGACAATTACCGATAATTTCACTTCTTATTTTGAGCCGCTTATTCCATGGGTGAACAGGCTGTGGAAGATTGTCTTCCCGAGAGACAGGCCGTACGAACAGGAAGACGAAGGGCTCTACCCTCGAATGAAAGGGATTCTCCGGGAGGCATGCGAGGACTTGACTTGATAGACAAGCGTAATAAAAGGGATACTGAGTCCGCGTATCAAGAGCCCGCTATCATGACCTAGTAGGAGATCGAAAGCACTGAGCTTGAGGCGGTGTATAGGGTCGAAGCTCGACCAGAGGGTTACTATATTATATTCATAGATATTACCATGCTAATTCTTGATGGATTCGGTGCTACGAGACAGATTCGTGCCATCGAGGAGAAGAGAAAAAAGAGTGCTATGTCTATGGGGCTTGGTGGGAGAAACCTGGGTGTAGATGTTTCACAATGTATTCATAAGAAAAATGTACACGGCATTGCAAAGGGATACATCAAAATGATATCATGATCTATATTGTCTAGGTCCTTAAAATTTTGGTAGAATAAGTACGTGTCCATCCCAAGATCTTCCAATATTATTCCACAGGACTTTCTAAGCGACGCCCATATTCAAGGGGAATGTGCTGTGTTTCTCCCATTCAACATTCTTCTTCCCTTATTCATCCAATTACGAATTTTTCCAGAGAAAGTAACCCGGTCTTTAGCCCTTCTATAAGACGCCCTTGCATAATTTCAAAATCAGTTACACCACTTTTAACCTTAACATTAGCTGGGCTTGAGCATATAAGAATAGTTTAATGTTAAAGACTCACCTCAAACCCACAAAACGCCACGAGTTCTCTCGCCGGCGCAAGATACACGGTACACCAAGCCCCAGCAGCCTACAGATATGATCATTTATATAGATAGCCGCGTCTGTGACACCATATAATCCCATCTTCGCTATTTGGAAGCATTACGGATTCACATGAGGTAGTGGAAAGCTGCCTTCAATGCCAACCTTTTCAGCGCTAACCCAAGCTTGAGATTGAGTAGGATTGTGACCCAAGAAAGAATTCCAGACTTCCTCAAGTTTAGATTCTTCTGTTTCGTCAGGCGGGAGCCAACATATGCGCTTGCCATACCTTACAGCACGGTCCGCCTTGAAGTTTGGTATGATGTTCACGAATCGTATTTCGATTCTTTGAATCGTGTCCACTCGAAATCCCGTGACGGTAATAGTTTTCGCCTTTAGGTCAAACTTGCAATAGCTTTGGGAGTCCCCAGTAAAGGTGAATGTTCCTGAGAGCTCTCGTGAAACCTCAGTCTTATCTGACCATATCGGTGCGTATCGCATGCTGCGGAATATTAACAAATAATTTATAGGAATAGTAAAGTCTGGAGCCCAGGAAAGCAAGTCGAACCCTCTCTTCTGATCAATAGAGCGATTTACCTCGATTAAACCAAGAAAGTTGAGATTTTCTTCTCCGTATATCAATTCCGCGGTGCGCATATAAAGGTCACACTCCGTCTAATTATACCTGACTTCTAGCTGCGGGGTGACTCCAAATCCGCGAAGAAGCCCTAAGATTCCATAAACTTTGTCTAGTGGCTTGGTGGCTTCGTAGTTTCTTCCGACATATAGAAGTGCAGACAAAACGCACTTCTCTAGCGAGCTGGTCCCGGTCGGATCTTGACCAAACTTCATTCTAGTTTTGATTATCTTTAAGCATTTGAGTAAGCCAATACCTTGTAGGGCTGCATGGAAATGGCGAAACTCTCCTGTGACAAGGGTTGCCTCGGAAAGTTCGTCGGTAGAACTATCCATTAACACAGGCGTCGCCTTACAGAGTCGAACCCAACTCACGTACCAACGGCCACAGACAAGAATCGCGTCCCTTGCCAGGACAATCTCTTGTATAATCCACATTCGTGTCCACCAGGGCCGTGCAAAGAAATGACCTAATGCAACCCAGAAGCTTTTGAATTTCTCGTTATGGGCCAACTGGCGGATTGCAGCCTTTGCATCGTCCGACCACCAGTCCCAGAGATTGGAAAGTCCATAGAGTAGTCGAAGTGCTGGAACGGTGTATTCGTCTTCTTCACCGAGCCAGGCAATGACGGTTGAAGCCTTCGTGTATATTGGAAAGTGATCGATTTATTGATGGAAAATCGATATATTGGAGGTTGACAATCTGTAGAATGACTAGATACAGGAGAGTGAAGTGTAAAAACAGAGGAAAAGTGTCTAAAGTAAGGGATTTATTCCCATTACCCTTCGGCGATACCGGTGATGCCGAGCCCGCTTTCTCCGATACATTATCAATCAGCTGATAAATCAAAAGTAATCAAAATGACGATATACTAGTAAGCTTGGTAAGCTCAGCGAGTGACGCATGACAAATGAGAGTGGAGAACCCTAAATTAGTGGTTGAACCTGGTGCTGGAAGGACTGGTGAGCTAGCTATGGTAGCGTACCAATTTCAACAGTGTAGATTTCATACATCAGCGAGACTTGTTGGCTCCGTTCCTCAATATTGCCCTGATCAATACAGACTGCATCCATCCAAAGATATGTCGGAAAGGTAAACTGCTCATGAACTGCCTGCTGGATACTGATAAGATTTTCTCGACAGACGCAGCTAAGATCGCAGCATGACAGTTGGTTTTCCCGAAGCTGCTTAAGTGCTGTAGCTAGATTGGGGCGGATTAAAAGCTGCTTGCGATGAATCCCATCAATCCCTTTAATCCAGAGCCTGGACTGCGGGAATTCATCGCCCCAAACATAGGACAAGGCTTTGTATTCCAGGTTTGCGTCATCCAGAGATACCTTGTCCAGGGAACAAATGAGGGGAGAGCCTGGTGGCCCCGGCCATAATCGGAGTAATCGCACCGTCCGAGGCGAGAGAGAATCATAGGTGTACTGAAGATTGGACGCCATGATGGGCAGCGATGGTTTAGGTTATATGAAGCTCAATGAGGACTGCTCAAGCAAAGTCAAATTTCAGACCGAGATGTTAAGTTGAGAAAGCACAAGGCTGTGACGAAGGGATTAAACGGCGGGTGCGCTTACGTGTGGCGCCACAGAAAAGCAAAAGTGAAAGCGAGTCAACGGCGCAATAAGCAGAAACTGGCATATTCGTTCGTCATTGTTTATTGATAGCTGCTGGCTGACTTCCCGGCGTCGATTTCGATTCCTAACGATCCTAGGCGGTAACCTTTATCGATAACGAATCGGTAGAATCGATTACCGAACCAATCATTTCCTTTTTTTTTAATCTAATTTATAATTTATATAAGTTATAAGCTTAAATTCTTCAATCATTTACGTTCCTTCTAGGGGGGAGAATCCCAGACTGGCGCAATGGCCCTCTTGGTTTCTTAGGCCAGGTTGTCTCTTTGTCAGACCTCGAACCACGAGTAGCTTTCCACTCTCTAGCCACATTTATTGATAAAGTCGATATATGTTCGCCGTTGGCCTCATGTACCCTGCTGATATTTGTTTTAATGGAGAGCCTTAGGCCTCTACCCCTCCGGGGACCACTGCGACATATCTATGCTTATACGCTTCCTTCGAATAGTCTCGGAAGTCAACTTAGCAGGATTGGCTGGTACTTCCAAGAGTTGTAATCTCCTATGAATATTCTACTGGGAGCCTTGCAGTCTCCCATCAGCCCCACACCTCCCAGGAATTTCTTTTGGGCATGTGCAAACGTGACTGGATAGCACTTGATATGACACAATCCAAGGTGCACGAGGCCAACAAGGCTTCACAATCCCCACCTGCGGCTGATTGCGGAGCGGCCCGCAAGTTCGCCGGGCGGCTGGAACATCCAGTAGCTCCACTTAAGCCGTGAAGGCTCTAAATACAGGCGAAGGTTTGGCTGCCTGGCGATAGCCTTTCACGCCACGTGTCATGAAAACTTTGCACAAGCGCCGATCAATTTGAAAGTAAGGCTTTCTTGCAGATTTCGTAACCAGATATGCGACCGCAATACCTGACTGTGATTAGAAGGAGGTTCGTAAGGATTCATTTTTAGGAACTTCAGACATGCACATAACCAGCCCCATGATTACAAAGCGATGATGAAAGGAAGAAGATGTTGTCGTGGTTGTTGAAATGCCTCGCCATGATTGAAGCCCCAAATGAAACTGGGCTCTTTACAGCGATGACGGCGATGGTATGAAGAGAAATCCAATCCTGAATCGAGCGATCGACGTATAGACACGAATGAAGCTTAATAGGATATGTGTAGTGAACAGCAATAATAACGAAGGACAAGAACAAGGAGTGAAGAAGGATACGAAAAAGGAAGTAGCCGCAACGATAGAAGCATGAAAATCCTTGAGCTCTTTCCCGCTACTCAAACCTTCTCCTGCCCGCCATTGCTAAGCTATTTTAGGCCTTCTTCCAATATCTTCAAGATCCGTCTCAGAGTATTCAAATTCCGCTTATCCTCTTCGCGCTGTTTGGCTTCGCCTTCTTCTTCCGCGGCTATCTCGTTGATTGTCTCCTGGTTTGCGTCTAGCATGCCTTCTTGGCTGAAAATGGCATTCGGAAGCTGTCGCAGAATGCCGCTCTCGACGACGAGGGAGTTAACGTAGCCAACAAAGGCAACCATGGTGGTCTAGGAAATTGATCCTTCGTCAGGACTTGGGCTGACCATAAGGCTAGGGCGAGCACAAGAAGGTAAGACTTACCTTATAATATGTCTCCACTATTCCAACAACGCGAGCAGCGTCAAGGTGCTGGACTTCCGCGGGATACAGCTTGTCGACTTCCCTACGAACCGCCTGTTCATTTGGATCTTTGCCGGCGGTCGAAAAAGCCTGCTTTACGATGCCGAAGGTTTTGCTGATGATCAGATCCTTGATGCGGTTCTCGACTGAGAGGTGGCCAACCGGCGAACATATCAAGATGTTCAGGGCATCACGAATTTTCACGACCAATTCGTCGCGCCGCTCTAGGAGGAGATCATCCCACCCGAAGGTATCCAGCCGCCCGGCAAGGTCTCTGGCCTGCTCCTGCACGGTAAAGACGTCACCAAAGCTATCAAAGAATCCCGTATTTCCCAAGCTACGGCAGTCGAGGAGGTCCTTCAGGGTGCGGTTGGCTTTCTTCTGCAACTTCTCGAGATTCGGTTTGACGATCTTGTTCCGTAAGGACCGGAGAACTTTCTGGTCCACACAAACGTCTTTGAGGACCAGGTTGATGAATGTTTCTGTTGCCTCCCAGACAGCACGGATGTGTTGAGTAGCTATTGTCTCCCAACGTGCTGACTGATGCAGGAAGAGGTCACGGTATACGGTCGAGCTTGCCTCCCCAATGGGCTCTCTCGCCCGATTGCGCTTAATGATGTCCACCACCTTCTTTTCGTAATCTTTTGGGTCAATGGATTTGGGTTCGGTGTGTGTGTAGTACTTAATCATGGCTTCCTGCGGTGGGAAGCGATCGGCTTGGTTGGCGGGTTCGTCCCCCGAATCATTGGCCGAGCTCTGCTCATCGTTCACAGCGTTTACCGTACAAATAGCACGGCTGATGATTTCTGCCTTACCGAACCGACGCATGGCCATGGCAAATTCCATATTTAACCCTCGGACATTGCTGCAAAGCTTCGTTTTCTGGCCGTCCGGGTCATCAGGACCTTCCGTTGGAACCGGAAAGAAACCTTTGCATTCTCGACAGGAATAGCCAACAGAGTGAGATTCTTTGCAGGGCTCATTTTCGTACGTCCCTTGAACGGCTTCTCTAGTCCGCTGCTGAAACTTTCCGGCCATATTGATCAAGTACCGTCGGCGTTGGGAGTCATCGGCCCGCGATTCGTTGGAGGCCTTAACACGGTCATCGATGTCCGCAATTTTCTCCTTCATCTGGAGAATGATACGTGGAAGCGCATCCCGTGTACAGGTCCAGATGGCGTTTTTGAGAGTGAACCTGAGATTTCTGATGCCTTTCCGTTCCTCTGGCACCCGCTGCCAAGCCAAATCGTTGAAATACTCTTCTTCTTTGTGGTCTCTGTCGTCCAGGGACTCGGATTTCTCCCTCTCATCCTTGTTCTGATTTCGAACCACATGCCAACTGTGCTTCAACTTTAGTGCGTCAAGCCCGTTGTTGATAACTTCCTGCATTTCTTCAAATAGGTCGCCAGCTTGGTCTGGGTGGGTCATAACACCGATCGCTCGATCACGAAGTCCCTTGTCATCATTCAAAACATTTTGAAATGTTCTCACCACGGTCTGGTTGGCAACATCCGTTTTAGCGCTGATGATAAGTAGAACCACGTTTTTTTTCTGCCTGACCTGTTTCTCAACCAAATTTGCAACTATTTCGCGGCTCCTCTTGTTTTGGTTTGGGCTCTCAGCCTGGAAGAGCCCTGGCAGGTCCATCAAGCTCAGGATAGGTAAATGTGGCCCATGTTTCTCGATGATGAGAACGTCTTCTGTATACTGTCTGGCATTCTGCTGCTTGTTTGTTGTGGAACTGTGTGACTTTTTCGAATCCGTCCTAGTAGATACTCCAAGCGCAGTCGTCGCTTCTTCCACCAGATTAGCCAATCCATCCCAGGAGGACAATTCACGGCTGAATTCTTGTATTTTGGCTTCCTCTCCAGCACTCCGTTTGATGTCCTTGCTTGGTTCGATTTTAACTTTCAGCAGCGTCTCGTTGGATCTCCTGAGGATCAGCTTTATTGGGAATCTGGTGCAAGTCCGCTCAGACACCGGGAAATGGGACCGGACAAGTGCTTCCAGGACAGAACTCTTGCCGTTACTCTGGTCACCGACCACAATCAGCTGGGGAATCTCGATATCATGCGCAACATCGAGAGTTGCCAGTTGTTCTAGAGCGTCAAACAACTCGACTTGCCGGGGGTCGACGAGGTCTGGCGTTTTATCCATTTTGATTGAAGTTGTGTCGACTGTGTCCTGTTGGCGTCAGGTCAACTCGGCGGTACTGCTGTCTGATGGTCTATGTTGAGAATCAGAAGCTAGAAAAAAGCCGAACAAGCAAAATATGCTGTCAATTGCTGTGTGGAATGAACTTGTCGTTGTGGCCCGCCCAGTTCCCGAGAGGAATCGGCTCTATTTATGCCCAAAACAAGATAGATGCCTGGACCGTAGCACGTCAGGCTGGATCCGCCGGACTCACACTCGGAGTGTTGGGCATGCTCAACTCGGGACGAAGTGTTGGCATCTCATGCACGAGGTAAATGGAAACTTAGGATCGATCAATCACTAGTGTTCAACCGCAATGCAAAGAAGGGAACTAATGCACAGGGCGAGAGGAAACTTAGGATCGCCCACTCATCGTCTGTCAAATTAAGGCGGTGCGCCTAAGCGAGAAGCTAATGCATGTTGCGCAGAGATTGGGAATATCGGGCTGGCGGGTTTCCACCGCACCTTCACTGATAGGCCCTGGCAAGTCCTTGATGGTGAAGTGCGGGATTAGATCGGAACTCCACCAATATTAGCAGCTAATGCACCTCCAGCAAGCTTGATTTGATGCGTTGACCCTGGTTAATACAGGAAATTTGTAACGGCCTAGATGAATGAATTGCTTGACCGAGTTCACAGCTCCGGTAGGTAAGAACAGAGTGTGTCTCGCACTATCCTTCGTTGACGGCGCCAGCGAGTCATGCTATTGCCTCCCCTCTCGCGGATGGCTAGATTCTGAGGCTCAGACACGGTGATCACGGTCTTGGGGATGCGGCTCAGTATTTGAACACGCCGGAGTTTCTCTTCCTTCGCACTCTTGGCTCCATAATACGACTTGAGCCAAAGTCCCAACCGCCTTGAAAAGCAAAAGGCCCGGATCCGACATAGTAGGTCCCCTAGACGCAAGATCTCAATTGCTTCACTCATATACCAAAAGCCCTTGCTGCGGTCGTGACTCGGGGAAACGGTCTTTCCATGCTCGTTCAAGTACTCAAGGTAGTGCTTCGCGACCACTTCCGTCGAAAACGCCAAGGCCTGGGCGTGCTCCGTCCAGTGTAGGCGTTGCATCCTCGCGCGCTTGCGACATAGATCCGCGCTTTGAATCCAAAGCTGGATTGCCTGATCCACAACATCCTTGGTGTTGTACTTGCTTCTTGATATGGCTTCTGTGTAGTCGTACAAAAGGCTAATCTTTTGCTCGACCTTGGTATTGGGGCAAGCTTCCATAGATTCAAGAAGTGCTTTGTATGGTGGTTCGAGCAATTCCGTATGCACTTTAAACTTGTTTTTCCAGTTTTTGGTGCAATGTGATCCCATGTTCAGTATCATGCGATGATTGCGTGGAATGCCACCCGAATCCACAAGGACATGAATGGTCTTCCAGTACGCCAGACCCACTGTTGTTCGCAAGTCATCAGGCGAAAATTCCAAGACTTTGATCAACGAGTCCAGGAATCTTACTAAGGGATGGCTCCCAAGAGACTTTGAGAACTCATCTCTCAGATGCCGCAGCAAGACTCGCAGGAGGATGAACTCTCTGCGCTTGGGAAAGCGGACATTGCAGAGTGAATGGCATATCGTCCAGAAATGGATTAGAATGTTGGGGTCGCAAGATTGAGCAGCTGCCTTTGATCGCTCTAAGACTTTGCTGAACAGGAAAAGGACGTGGTCGTACAGCATTGCATCGCCGAGAAGTGCAATGCCAGAGCATTGGGCGGACAGAAGTCGCCAGGACTTCGACTTGTCTACCGCTCCCATTGGCGGGATGAAAGAGGAGGTGTCAGGAGTCCATCTTTTGCTTTTCGTACCTTTATCAAAGCACCCCTTGATCAAGTTGTCGAGTTCATGAAACATTTTCTCCTGGTGAATGTATGCCTGGAAAGTAGGACCTGGCGCGGGATTAAACCTCGTCTTTCTTTTCGATGGCTTTTGTAGAAATATGGTGGCAGAATCTATCATCTTTGTCTCGTTGCTAGGCAAGGCCTGTGCTGCCCGGCGGCGGGGAGTCCTCCCATCATGATCCGATCCATTTTTTCTGAACTCTGGCCCCCACTCGCGAAACTTATTTCCTAATGTACTGCTCCTGTTCCGATTAGTTCAAAATAATTGGATAGATGTCCCGCCTAGGCAGTAACAGTGCCACTTACGAAGTTGGGAAATTGTGAATCACAGTCAGCTCGAATGCTATTTCTTTTGTGGTATGTTTATCCAGCATTAGCCGCTTGAGATGATGTTCACGCATGTACACCCAATCAGCCTCTGAGTATCTATGTTTCTTGCCAGCGTCCCCGCCGTCCTTCTTTTCCCTACGTCGCATGGGAGGAGCAGATATTTCGATTTGAATTAGCGGCGGGCATTGTTCAGAGTAGCTGATATTGCGGCTCGTATTTCCGAGGTTGAAACCTGTCCCAGAGCCGCTTTCGTTTACGTTGCCGCTAATATGATTATGCAGGTAAGCCGTGCTGGCAATATTGTGATTTGACACTCCGTTCAAGCCTTGAGGTGCGGGCCAATTGGCCATGGTTTCGACATGAGGCTGGAAATTGAGATGAGGCTGAAAGACGGAGTCATTGAATGGCCATGGACTGTTGGTTGCTTCAAATCCGCCATAAAAAGCTGTACTGCCATGCCCGCTCTGCTGGCTGAAATTGAGCGGTCCTAGATGCCCATCTCCACAGGAGCCGCCTTGGTCGGACATTTTATTAGCCGTACTAGAATTGATGTAATCGTGTCTAATAGCTTGCAACATGGGGAAGTTATCTTCGTTGATCATGATATTGTGCTCATCTAGGAACGGAATAGGCCCTAGACCGTCGTCATTGAAGCCACCGCAGGGTTCATTCTGGAGGGCATTTTGCCCAAAGATGTCCCCATCGATGATGTCGGATGCATCATGCTGGACGGCAAATTGGCCTGGTACTGGTAGTATTGCAGTCCAGTCCAGATCGTCCATTCTGGTTTCCGCACGGGAGAGGTTGGGGAATAGGCGTGGTACTCCAAAATAAAGCTGGGAAGTACAGAGTAAGAAGAACTTAAAGCCTCTGAGACACGGTTTTCGACGCGCTGAACGTGAGACGAGTGCTGTTCAGGCAGACATGCCTGTTGGAATACGGTGTACTGCATCGTCCTCCTTGGCACTTTCTTGGTGTGTGTTGAACTTATGCCTGGCGGCCTGAGGCACTGCAACGCATTTCAGGCACGTCTCACTCGTGGTCCCAAAACATCACAAAAAGCACCATATCAAATTTTTGGAAAGCACATCTCAAAGCATCTCGAAGTCCCTCAGAAGGGTCAGAACTAGCCTCCTGGGCTAGGCATTTTCCTTTATGGCATGCCTAGCCCAGCGAGCGCGCGTTCTGATCGATCTGAAGGGACACCTGTCACTTCCACCAAGCAAGCACCGAAAACAACGCTACGACGGCCACGAGAAATGGCCCTTCTCCTTCCACGGGATAGGCTTCACACTCAGCAGTAACATAGGAACCTGAGACCGCGGTACTATCATCACCAATACATAGCATTTGCAGCACGTTTCACCAGAGACCCAAAGCCTCACTCAACATCCAAACCTCCCAAAATCTTCAAGCTAGTGACGACAACCAGACCGCACGATCTCGACACACGACACATCACCACACACAGAACACGGAGAGGAAGTTGCTCACCTCTCAACATCAGGCTAAAAAGTGATGCCCACACTATTAGTCGATTAGTCTCCCCCCGATGACGTCGCTACGATCTCGATCTTGTACGCAACAACTGCTGCAGACTACGAGTGCCTTGCCCACACGAGAAGTCTACGTTTTCCGATAGAACTGTCCCGACTTGCGAATATTTGGTCCGTATTTGCACTTAACCCCGAGGACACTATGATGATGGGTTTGGAAGAAGTCACAAATTTGAAGATTCATTGGAGGAAGGGAGTTGAATGGATTTTTGGCGGTAGCAGGGGGAGACCGAAGGTACATTGACACAAGAAGGACAGCAGAAGCGGCTGCCAATGAGCCATGCACATAAGGAAGACACAAAGCACTCCTTGACACGAATATGTATATAGACGTAGATGGGAACCAGCTCAGCAGAGGAGGTTGCTAGTCACTTTCGGGTGATGAAGTCAAGTGCGTTTACGATGGTAGACGCAGTTCGGCGACTGGTGCCAAAGCTGGGCTACTCTGGCATAGCTACGGACAGCTGGAACCGAGTATGAATCAATCAATCAATTAATCAATCACTATGTGGTCCCTATATGTGGCCTTAATGCCCTAACCTCAAACTCATAGCCTCCCCCGCCCAACCTTTTATGTCACTTACGGGGTTCCAATAGGTCATCGGAATGCTTCTCCACGCCTCTTTTCACAAAAAGGAACGCCTCAAGATTTCCGAGACCAGGATACCTACTAGAAACACTTCAGATGGATGGTCCTCACCTCAAAACTCTGTCAGCGGAAGGTTGGTAGTGGCAAGAGTACGAAGGGCTATTTAAATGGATTAACAACCAAATTTATTTCTCCAAAAAGAAGTCAACGCCATAAAACTTTCAGAGCAAGTGCATTAAAGCCCTAGTAGCGATAGCTTCAAGCTGAGGTCTGTACCGCCCTGTAGGCCTTAATGAGATCCTCATACATATTAGCCTCATTAACCCAGCTATTATTATCATCTGGATATCCTTTCCACTTGACCCAGTATTGGGTAATCATCTTCTTGCGTCTCCCTTGACTAACTGGGATAACTTGATTATCTATAACTCGCTTAACTTCGAACTGGTTATCCTCGGGGTCCACAGCGGATGGCCTAGTTTCCTGAACAGCTTTTTCGTTGAGCTGCTGAGATTCTGAGTCTTGATGAGAAGTAGGTATGCCTTCTATAGAGCCGTTACCAGGACTACTGTAGGCTCTACTAATATATGTGTCCGGTAGCTCTTCGTAATCCAGAATATTCCGTAGATCTAGTTTGTAATAAGCAAACGGTATAAAGATTAAATAAGCAGTCTCGAGTTACCTGGATCTAATGAGTCGCTGACAAATACAAAATCTTTATTAAAGTATTTGCGCCCTCCTTTCTCAGTAGCTATATCTTTATATATCAGAACATTAGTTGACTCCACTAATAGCTTCTCCTCGGGTAGAGTGTCTCTAATAGTCGAAAGGTCTAGCCTGTCACTGTCGTCCGCTGGGGTAATAAAAGCTCCTATATTTAGTCAGACTCAAGCCTCCGAAATATCGGTGTTATTAATATATACTCGGAGCTGTGGTAATATGTATAAGAGACTCACCAGCCTCTAAGGCTTGAGACTCTTTGTCGAGGTCTGTAAGGTCCTCTACTTCGATTACGTCATATTCCGATACTATATTGCATACCTCAGAAAACTCCGTTATTAAATTCGATTTACAGGAGGTAGTAGTAAAGCTTTGATGTGGTAATGAGCGAATTGTATTGTCTCCGACAGGTGCGGCGGTATCCGGTATAGAAAGAAGGAGTAGGTCAATATTGCCATTAGCGTTATTGGGAATTTGTGGTACTGGCGTATGAGTCGCGCTCCCGTATATGTCTGTTATTGGAGTTAAAGCCCTGGAATTGAGTAAAGGCGGCGTTAATAGAGCTATCGAAGGAGCAGTTAATAGTATACTTAAAGGAGGAGAACGAATAGCTGCTGGATTCGAGGCATTAGGGCCCTTTTGACCCCACTGTTCCGCCGTCTGGTATATAAATTCGTATACTGGTTTGGAGTATTCTCTAATATCCGTATCTGGTTCGCACTTAATAACGCTTCTGACCTTCTTAATTTTAGGGCAACTGGCATCCACTTTATCTAGAGATCGAGATTTCTTCGTTCTCTTGACGAATTCAGTACCATAATTATTCTGAAGGTGAAATTTCACCTATTGCGCTAATACGAAAATGCCGGGACAGTATAACCTTGAAACTGGGCATTTGGGTAATATACCCTTATATAGACTTCTAATATATTTTTCGAAAATTCCAAAGTAGTCGGAAATATAATCTCTCTATTTAACTTTGTTATGGAACTAATATATTCGTTCAGTAGCCAAAAGCATTACATTGTCTAGATAAAAGGGACATATACTAGGCAAAGCTAGGGTCCTGCCGTAGAAGAGCGGATTATACTGAGCTAGTAGGGGTTTATGGCCGTCCAAGTGAACTTGGTAATAGTTCTCCTACTAGTCTTTTCCCATAACCCATTTGCTATAGAAGAAGCATAATTCTGCAAATCCATAAGTAGCTCTAAGGCTCTTTCTATAGCAGCTATAGATATGCTTCTATCTCTAGGCAGCCGGCTTACTATTCAAAATTATAATATTAGTACTTTGTATTATATAAACTCTAAAAAGGTTTTAAGAAGTATACGAACCTATCTATCTTCCTTCTAAACTCTGTTAGTAAGCAAAGGCACTTCTCTGGCTCTAAGCCAGGACGAACCGCTACTTCAGTTTCTTACTAATAAAGCGAGATTATATTATAGAGAACTACTTGGCCTTCTTTACTATAAATAGGAGTAATAGTAAACAAGCTAGATGCCAGGCGGTTGTATTCTGGTATTAAGGTACGGATACGGGAAAATATAGTCTGGTAATACCCGATTAAGTTATTTTCGCCTTTATTAGAAGGAATTCTGCTCGGCTAGAGTTTCCGACACTTGCAAAGCTCTTCGGTAATAAGCTTTCTTTTCTCTATACATAACTTCTTTTATTAATCTATAATAGCCGTATCATCCCTAGGATCTAGAAACAGAGCTTCCAGCTCCTGTTTAATAGTAGTAAACTCTGGGTTATTTTCAAGCTTATATTATTTTTCTGCCGGGAAAAACTGCCAAAGTTCAGGATTATAATATAAGGTTATAGACCGAAATCTGTTATTAATAATACTATATAGCTTATTACTGAAGTAGCTGCTTTGGCTATTAGTTCCAGTATTATTAGGTATATAATAATTATAATAGGTATTCTTATTAGTATAACTGCCATGCTTTATTCTCTGAGCTATTAAATAGAGCTTATCTAAGAATTTATTAGCTTTAAAGACAGATCTGCCTAATAATTACTAGTAAAGTATACTAATAAGAAATAGATCTTCTGCTCTAAAATTATAGATTATAGGCAGGAGCTTATATCCAGAACAAAAGCCTAGGTCTCTTATATATTTACTAAATATATTTGCTATATTAATCTCTCTATCTTCTTTCTAGAAGAAGGGCAGATTAAGGACCTCTAAATTCTAATAGAATTAGAATATCTTATTCCTAAATAGGTCAAGATTAAGAAGCTTATTTATAGTCTTATAATCTCTAAAGATCCCTTTTATAATAAATTTGGCAAGATATATAAGGATTAGATTATAAAAGAGTAATTAAGGTTATAAGCCTTTATATAATAAATGCTCTGGCTTATTTTATAATTAGTCTTTAAAGAATAGTTCCAAGATATAAAATAATAGAACCTTACCTTTTATCTAGCTTAAATATTATATTTTTGGTATCTTATATAACTTATATTATAAATTCTGCCCTTTTATCCTTATTTCGAAATACCCTAAAAGTAATATTCTAGTAAAATAGCTATTAGTTATTTGCCAAACCTTGGAAGAGTTTAAGAATATAGAGAACTTATATAATAATAAAGGCCTTAGCCTAACTTAGGATAGTAAGTTAATTATATGAACTTACTAACTCTTACTAATATAAATACTTATATCTATAGCTAGTCCCATACTTCTAATCTGGTTCTTGGCTTCCTATAAATATACTAATTATTTAACCAGAGTTATATTCCAAAATAAATAAAATAAATTATTATACTATACTTTCTCACTTACTTCCTATAATACAGGCCGATTTCCTTTTATAAAGAGCCTTTTATAAACTATACTTTATTAGTAATTATATATATTAACTCAAAAATATAGAAATACTATATCCGGAACTTATATTTGAGATAGTAATAACTACTTTAGGGTCTATTTTTAGTTTCTGTTTAGCCTATTACTAGCCTGCTATAAGATTCTTCTATAAGCAGATAATAGAGCCTAGCCTAGTAATATTATTACTATAGGTATCTATAATACTATATGTAATATATCTAGCCTAATCTTTTAATATCTCTATATTATCTGGAGTAGCTCTAGAATATTCGAGTTTAAACCTGTTTAGTAAAGAAATAAGTATTAGAAGAAATTTTTATTAGAGATTAGGAAATAGTTCTTACTAGTCTTATTATACTAGGGTATAAGTATAGTTTTTCTTTATTTCTGGCTAGAGATCTTTTTTTACTTTTTTTCCGTTAATAATTTCTAACTTAATACTAGAGCCTTTACTACGGGATTATATAAAGAACTCTTCTATTAATTTCTTTTTAGGTATTAAGGATACTAAAATAGTAACTTATATGAAATAGAAGATAGAAGGCAATTAATAAAACAAATTTTATAGAGAGATTTAGAAAGATAATTAAATAATAAGATTAAAGAAAAGAGGTATTTAGATTAAGATAAGTATAGAGTAATAAGGAATTTATAAAAGGGAAAGAAGTATTCTCCTTAGGAATATCCATATTAATCCAATTTATACTATAGGTAAAGTACTAAGTATATTTTTGGAAAGTATCTACTTTAGGTTCCTTGGGAACTTATTTGGGCTCCTTGAGTATTATTATTAAAACTTGATAAAAGTAATATAAGAGAATAGAGGCCAGATCAAGTACGATTAGTTAAAAAGCGAGAAGTCAAAATACGTAATGATATGGTAAATCTTGCTCAGGATACTCAGGCTTGCTCAGGTGAGCTGCTCAGGGTACTCAGGTGAGTTGCTCAGGGTGCTCAGGGTGCTCAGGGTGCTCGGGTGAGTTGCTCAGGTTGCTCATGTAGCTCAGGTAAGTTGACTGAGCCGAGGGTGAGCCGAGGGTGATTAGCGCCTGAGCAAGAGCAGCAAGCTTACTAACTGAATGCGATGGAGAAGAATCGGAAAATTAATTGATAATACCACTTTATTCTTACTATCTCACTCGAATCAAGATAGTTCATATTATAAATCTCTTGACTGGATGTTTCTGAACTGGACCTTGCCGGAGTTCTTACGAAGTTTAGATTCATTAAATAGCGCGGTACTCACAAGTGCATCTGAGAGTGGGCAGGAGGCAGTTGTAAAGCTGCTACTAGCGACGGGAGGAGTCGAAGTAAACTGGAAAGGCAACGATGGCGGCTGGACGCCGCTACTGGGGGCGGCCAAGAATGGGCACTATGCTGTGGTGTACTGGCTGCTCGAGAACGGCGCCGAGCTCGAGTCGAAAGATATAAATGGCCAGACGTCATTATCGTGGGCGGCCAAGAATGGGCACTATAATGTGACGTGGCTGCTGCTCGAGAAAGGCGCCGATCTCGAGTCGAAGGATACAAGTAGGCGGAAGCCGCTGTCATTCGCGGCTGAGAACGGGCACGAGGACGTTGTAAAACTGCTACTCGAGAAGGCCGCCGAGCTCAAGACGAAGGATAGCTTATATGGTGAGACGCCGTTGTGTTGGGCGGTTGGAAACGGGCACGAGGCTGTGGTGCAGCTGCTGCTTGAGACCGACGCCGAGATCGAATTGAAGTATATTAATTGGCAGGCGCTGCTGTCGGTCGCGTATGGGAACGGGCACGAGGCCATTGTACGACTGTTGCGTAAGAAGGCCGCCAAGCTCGGGATGGATGATGCCTTATAAGAATATGTTACTAGAAGACATCAAGAAGCGTCTTTCTGAACATATCGGATAAAGAAAATTGCCTCGGGAAAAATAAGGGGGGTGGAAGAGCCGTGAAGTGTAAGCAGGACTAATTGCAGATGGGGGGGGGAGGTTACCGCAAGGTAAAGTCCTTGACTGTATAACTTAACCTAACCGTTTCGCAGTAGAGATAATGGGGCATCGACTTGGAGACGGTAGCCTTTGAGAATATCTATAGTAGATATGCTCAAAATAGGTCGCATTCTGGGTAGGAAGGGCGACTGAGCAGATGTAATGCGGATTGTTTACTTACAAATGTTTTCGAGAGAGCAGGACCTTGAGATAGTTGCGCAAAGAAGAAGCTGGGACTGTGTTCTCGATTTTTCGACTTTCTTTTCATGTGTACGACTACAACAATTCGCAATTGCATCCGTGTGCTGCTGTTGCTGCTGGTGGTGGTGGTGGATGGATGGATGATACGTGGATACGTGGATGCGTGGGTGCGTGGAGGATGCTTGGAGGATGGATGGATGGGGAGACCTCGTATACTTTGCTGCTCATGTATCAAACCCGGCGGTAGAAATACAAACTCACGTTCTTGATTGGTTTCTTGCAATAAGATTCGCTCCATGAGTAAATGCTTGCAAAGTACCGTAGACTTCCATGGCCTCGGGAGGAGCTAAAGATTTCCGACGAGGTCGGCAAAAGAAGGACCGCAACGGCGTTGCCAAGGACCTCGGTCATCCCGGCTCATCCGCTTTTACCCCGCACCCCTTCCCCATTTCCCGCCACTTATCCACATTTCCCGCCACTCGCTGCCGCATCCCTGGTTCGTGAGGTGCAGACTACGTGTAACCAGTACTAGTAAGTACGGAAAGAAGTAATAGTAATCATATCCGGATACCAGCTTCTCTGATCAGTGATCGCTCCTTATTTGGTAAGATTGTAAATGTTCGGAGCAGACGCCCTTAACTTTAAAGCAACGTCCTTCCTTCGAAGAAACATCACTTCACCACCTACCAGTCCGTGAATCTCGAAAATTGACTTCGTCGTTGCTTCCCAGGCAGCATCCTTGTGAGCTTGCGGATCAGACCCCGCATTTGGCACTCGCTCTCATCCGCCTCCAATCAAAACTACCGAGTTGCATATTGCTGCACAAAACCAGAGGCGATCTGCTAGCTGAAAGGTTCACTTTCATTGCTCCGCCTTCATCTAATGTCTGGAGACCCCGGGTTGACGCTCAATGTAGAGCAATGTGCGATCTGGCGTCGGACGCCAAGATCCTACCGTTGGCCGGCGTGTGTTCAGATTGCTTGGAAATATTGGCGTGCTGAATGAAAGAATGCGAGACCAGCCTAAGTAGGTGATATCATTGGCTTTGATAAGCTTAGTCAGGATCTATGCATCCTTTGGAATATTCTTCAATTGGGCCGAGCCGCTGGGGAAGATACCGAGCTATTTAATCTATCGCCGCCACCCTAGGTATATCTCTTGCAAAATGCGGGGTCACCGTTGTCTTTATTTCATAAATCTCGAGGCTGCGTCCTTTCTCTTGTCTGAATTCTCTATCTCATTCATCTGCTTCCAGCAGCAAAATCTCAAGCTTCGTTTCTTTATTCTAGCATTTTATCATGTCTCAAGAAGACCTTGAAAAGTCCAGAGATGGACTCCACATGGAGCACACTCCTTCTGTAGACTCCAACGATGCCCGAATTGCAGAATACTCTCCTGCAGAGCAAAAAAGCATCGTGCGAAAGGTCGATCTACGACTTGTTTCCACCCTGGGTGTCCTGTACTGTGCGAGTCTGATGGACAGAACAAATCTTGGATCCGCAGCAATTGCAGGGTAAGCAAGACTATGTTTTTGGAAGCCAATACTAACGTATCCTCCTAGGATGACTGTGGATCTGAAGTTGATTGGCGCAAGATACAACATTATCACACTGATCTTCTTCATCCCCTACGTCATCTTCCAGCCACCAGCGACGGTTGTCCTCCGAAAAGTTGGCCCGCGAGTCTTTCTATCCGCCATCACACTCTTCTGGGGAGCGACAATGATTGTAATGGCTCCCGGGAGACTTACTACACGCAGAGATCTAACAATCGATACAGGGCTTCGGTTTTGCTCCCACTTGGGATGTCCTCGTAGGTCTCCGCATCATTCTCGGCGTATTGGAGGCCGGTTTCTTCCCTGGCTGTGCATATCTTCTCAGTTGTTGGTGTATGTAGTTCAATCAAATTCTCCCCTACTTTCTCCATCTAACAGCACATCCTGCAGATCCAAGATATCAACTCCAAAAGCGAAACGCAGTCTTCTACCTCATCGGTAGCATGGCATCCGCACTTTCTGGTATTCTTGCATACGGTGTCATGCAGATGAAGGGCCTCGGAGGGCTTTCAGGATGGAGGTGGATCTTCGTGGTAAGCCTATAAGTCTTCGAATTGTAGCCCAGGGTTAACTCGTCCACGGATGGAAGGACTTCTTACCTGTATCGCCGGCATTGCAGGCTACTTCCTCATTGTTGACTTCCCCGAACTATCCAAAAACTCCTGGAAATTTTTGACAGAACGCGAAGCAGCATACGTAGTTGCAACAATTGAAAAGGACCGAGCGGATGCGATCCCAGAGCCATTCCGCGTCGGCGCATATCTTAAGAACGCACTGGATATGAAGGTTTGGGGATTCGCGTGGTTGTTCATGCTCACGACCACCAACAGTTATGCCATAGCTTACTTCCTGCCTATCATGTATGTCCAGTGTTTCTTCAAGCGGCGCCTAGCTAACCGGATCGATAGTCTCCGAGTGGGAATGAAATTCTCACTAGCAAAAGCACAGTGCCTCGTTGCTCCACCTTACGTTGCAGCCGCTATAGTCATGTATACCCAAGCCCACTATGCCGACAAACTGCACCTCCGTGGCCCAGTCGTCGTCTTCAACGCTATCCTCGGCCTCATCGGCCTTCCGCTCCTTGGCTTCACCCACAACAACGGGGTCCGATATTTCGGCGTTTTTCTTGCCACGATCTGCGCCAATGCCAATGTCCCAGCCGTGTTGACATATCAGGCGAACAACATCAGAGGACAATGGAAACGGGCTTTCTGCTCTGCGACATTAGTTGGTTTCGGTGGCATTGGTGGCATTATTGGAAGCACAGTCTTCCGTGAGAAGGACTCCCCGGCGTACCGACCAGGAATTGAAGCGTGCTTGATTGCAAATGGGCTGATTATTATCATCGTCGCCGTTATGACATTGAGGTTCCGAAGCGAGAACAAAAAGGCTGAGGAGGGAGGGAAGGTGATTGAGGGGCAGCAAGGCTTCCGATACACGCTTTGAGGCGGCGATTGGTAATTGGGACAGAATGGAACAGGGAAGTTGTTGGGCGGTGTTGTTAGCAATGTGATCTTGACGATGTGCTCAATTGGTCGTCCCATGCTTCTTCAGCTTTATGAATTGTGCCCTCGCTTCGATTCCGCCACGGAAGAGAACAAGACAAGCTGCAAATTTGGAGCAGTACGATTCAAACATGTGGAAATCTTAAAAGAAATGTGACGATGAGCAAAGACCTACAAGTATTTAGGGAGACCACTTTTAGAACCAAGGCTATATCATTTATGGCCAAGTGGATCTCAAGTTTCATTTTAATGTCTGCGGCCAAGTACTACACTGTTGTCAATAACCTCACTACTTACCGCATGTATGAGTACTAAAAACTCCTCACGCAGGAAAGGCTTGCTAAATTTCATCACTTTGACATTTTTGGAAGAACTAGAAATGAGAAGGTAAGAAATGCTGACAAACTTCCCCAGGATATAACCCGAACATCCGCAATGGAAACCAAATTGCCCGCCTCCAGAAGACCACAAACATCATTATCCCTACAAGAACATACATATGCCGTGAGCCCTCCTATACTATCCAAGCACAACGACTTCGTCAACAGGATTTGACAGCCTCCAAGCATGCTTGAACAATTTCCCAAGTCCCAACCTCGTCCTCACATTACTTGCATCTTTTGCCGTGACCAACATGACATTATACAGTGGGTAATCGACTATATCAATGCTCAGCTCGTTGCCAAAATACTGTGCTTCAGATAGGACAACGAATTCGTAGTCCATTCCGGCAACGATCTTCTCGGGTTCAAGGACCTGGACCGTTCCGACCTCATTACTGTTCACGTCCCATATAGGCATTAGCTCCATGGGAGCAGACCTGCTCGACTCTGGCTCATCATCTAGCTCGCTGTCCGTCTCATCTTGGATACCCTGGATTTGTGGGTGCCGGTGGAGCTGGAACTGTGAGATCTGTGTACTGAAGACCAGATGCCACTTGTCGATATTGGGATGCTCATCCATATCTACTTTCTGTGCAAATGGAGACTGGGGGTTCGAAGCTTCCCATTGCTCTGGGATCTGGCCACGCTGGATCCAGGAGGGCCGTAAGTGATCTGTTCTCCAGATCAGGCCGGTTTCATCAGATTCAAGCAAGGCAAGCAATCCCATCTCTGCAGCCTCGCCGCGTTGCTGTGTGACAACCATCTTACGTGGAATTGAGAATAACGGGGATTGGGATTCCCAGTCCTTCGTCTCTCTACAGTTACCCGGGGCCGGCCACTCTGAGAGCCCTTCTCTACCTCTGGCATAAAATCGAACCAAAGGTCGAATTCTCTCTAGTCCATATTCCTCAACTAGTTTCTCTAATGCTCCTTCGTGGTCCGTCCTAGGTGAGAAAGTCTTTCCATAATCTTTTTTCCCAACCCAACCTGCCCAGGACCAACTAGGCATGCAGGGTTGGTTGCAGCGCTCACAATGTTGTCGACGCTCACATTTGCCTTCTGGCTGCCAGAGCAGCGCAACATCAAGGACAGGCTGGGGCAGCCCGTACCGAAACACCTCACGCTCTCTTTCTTGTATACGCCCGAAGACGCGGTTCAGTGTTGGCAAGGTGCCTTGAAGAGCCCGAAGTACGTCGGATGCGTAGGTCATTCTTCTGCCTGTGTAGTCTGCAACAAGCGTCGCGTATTGTTGGAAAGCTTTCGATCGTACAACAGAGACTGTACCATCTTGTGAAGAGCTTGAGAAAGGAGCTGGATCAAGTCGTCTCCGACTATGTTCAAAGTTCAGTAGAGGGTACCCCAGGTTTGAGCCTAAGACTGCCACCGCATCTTTGGCAGTCATGTCTTCAAAATGGACGACTTTGCGGCAGTGCCATATCATATGGCCACCGCTAAATACGATCAGCCGATTTGAGAGCAACTTCTCTTGAAGAGTCCATGCTCGATTCTCCCAAGGTGCCAGACTTTTGCCAGTAGCAACAGGAATGAGAACATTGACTCCATTCCTGATCTCCGACACGACCTGGTCGATCGGGCGTTTGGTCGAAATGCCTTTCAAGGGGGCATTTGCATTCCCACCATCAGCTGCCACAATGGTAACGACAGCATTTGCATAAATTTTGTCCATCTGCCCAATTTGCGTGTCTTTCTCGCTTTCGTCGTCTTGTTTTATACACAGGGCGTCGACCCATAAGTATTGAAGACCTACTCCTCTCGCGACTTCCATGGCATCTATAATAGCTTGTGGAAGATTTACTCTTTTAGGCGAAAGCGCTCCTTCATTGACATATTTCTCGATGGTTTTGTCGTCGAGCTTGGGGTATATCCAGTCACCCCAAACGTAGCTCAGTGCGGCGTATTGGACACCTTCGGGGGTACACTCATGGAGGCGATGTTTTTGCAGATCAATAACTCGAAAATTTGGGATCAAGGATCCCTGTTCCCCTGGACGGAGAGATAAAGGACCACATACATGGCAACGTTCGCAGTTACTCAGCCACTGTTTTCCAAGGGAGAGATCGATTTTCTCCTGTAGGATTCTACCATACCGCAGCGATGGCGTTGATTCGGACTGATCGATTACATCGGTAGCGACTCGTAGATGAAACTTACTGATTTCCGCAAGCTGGGACAGAGGTTCCTGGTTGTGTCCCGCAACATGCACTGCAAGTAGTCCAGCTTCAGTACTGGCTCGTGTGTGCAACTTGATCAACACCCAGCAAGGCAGCCGCTTTCGTTTTTTACTGGAGAAGATCATTGCAGCCGTCAACGCTCCGTCCACCCCTTCAAGAATTCTCCTGTCTCTGTCATTCATATCCGTGCTTCCAAACATTGCGACCTTTGCCGCTGCCAAAGCTCCCATGAGGAACGGATCTGAAATATCATCCAGAAGCTGAGAGCTCTTCGGTACGATCGGACTTCCTCCGTTCGATGCCGAATCATCATTCTTGTTAACAGGGTGGAATAGCTTTTCCACCTCGACTTCTCCATCAGGAACTTCCCGGCTGAGTCCAAAGGGCCAAACTGCTTCACTTCTGAAGAATTTGTTTATCATGGTCGCCTTTTCAACCCATTCGCTGAACGGTATCTTTTTTAGAGGACGCTGAATATGGTCCTGTACGTGTGGATGGAGCAAAGGATCGTTTTCTTCACGACAGAGGACTTGGAAGATGAGTTCACAGAACAAACACCAGCCTCGTCGGACAATGACGCGCTCAAGTGGCCGAATATATTCGTAAATCTCCCGGCTCGGCGCTGGTCCTTGTCCAGGAAGACATTCCTCAAACCTCATCTTGAGGCAGTCTTTGCACAAACTTTTCTTCTGCCCCGCCGAACTAAATTCGGTGATAACCGTCTTCGATATGTCTATGGTGTCCTCTTTGATATCTATCGCCATATCGGCGATGTTATCAGAGAACCTCATCACTTTCCTAATGACACCACGAAAAGCACCCCAAACGGTTGTATCTCCAGACTTCCGCCTTGTCGTGCTGTTCCTCTTTCCCCCAAAAGGAATGTTTTCCCCAAAAGGAATGGAGACCACATCGTTTCTCTCATTATCGGATGTAGAGTTTGAGGATGCGAGTTCGGAAGGCCGTTGCCTCGGGTTGCCGTGCTCGTCGATATCTCCAGTTGACTTCGACCGTCTGAGGGGCAGCCCTGGGTTCTTATCTGGCAAAAGAAACCCGGAAATTGAAGAAAATCTTAAGGCCGGACGAGTTGGTTTTTCCTTCCCTTTCTGTGCCGCGGCGTCATCGGACATCTTAATTTGTGTTTGTGTGAAAGACGCACTTCGTGGCAGCGAAATCGTGCGGTGTTAAACCTCTGGTAGTAGTGCTGCTTCCGCGATTGCGATACAAATGGCAGAGGCCAGCAAAGAAGAGAGATGGGGGGCGGGACTAAGTCAGGAGCTGTCATCAAGTAAGGCTGCTGGAGGAAATAAGCAGGCTGGTGCCTGCTCTAGTCTTCGGGAAGAACGGATGCGAGGAGAGCGGCCCGTACCCTCTTCTTCTCCACAGTTCTGTAACACAACCTCATGAGGGTGTAGGCTTACCTGACTCTATTCGGTGGAAGCCTACTCCCCCCACGTGAGGCTGTGGCGGGAGGGCGTCTTCCAGCGAGGCTTACAGCAGGCGGATTTCCCAGGCAGATCTGCGGGTAAAACCATTTTTGGCAGAAGGTGGGACACATCCCAAGACGCCGCAGTCAACAATTCGCCGCAAGTGGACGGAGACGAGGCTGAGCTGAAAAGGAAGGAGTAATCGCTAAGCGAGATAGAGCAAAGGATTGTTTAGTTTACGTAAGAGGCAATCCACATGGTAAGCGAGCATGATGGGCGGTTGGCCTAAATAGCTATAAGCAACACATATATGGATATTCTATCCATAACAGGACCTGGGATAATCGAAGTTGATCCGTTCAACAGGCGGGTTTCTATTAGTGCTTTCTTTAAATTATGAAGCCGAGATGACCCTCACTTGAAACAGCGAACAAATCAGCCAACTCGGTAGGAATCGCACTTGAACATTGTATCTCAGATGCGACTGTGAAACTTTTTTAAACAAAAATTAATAGGAAAAAATTAACGGGGAGACAAGAACCCCAAGCTTAAGGTTACATGACCACATTTTTCCATGAGCCTGCGTCGTAAGAACTTATTGTTGTAGAACATTTCCATGGGTACAGGCGGTAAAGTGATGATACGGTGATACGGTGATACCCAGAAGTAGATCAGTCTCCAAAACAAAAGCCGCACTTCTATGTGACAATTCGTCTTTTCATACAAAACAGGACAGATTTTCCGAAACAAAAACTCAACTAAGCCATCCTCTACATCGACGTCAGCAGTCTTGGGTGAGGAATAGGGAGAGGGAGCTTACATGTTAAGCTCGGTAATCTTGTTTTTCCCCTTTACATATCAGGCTCAAAATAATTGGTCGAACCCACAAGGCTTTGAGCCGTGAAAAGCGGGAATGTCTTGGATGGTGTGAGAGAACCTCTGCTAAAATAAGTTCGAGAAGAAGTATTCGTGTCGTCGAACGCTAATTCCAAAACATGTCATTCAAGTCAATATCTGAGGTTAGCATTCGAGGGGAGCTACTACCTAGATGTTGCGGGAGATACACGTATAAAGGTAGGAGGGCAGAATACGTCCTCACCCTCGGGCGACTTGATTCCATGCTTTCAGCTCCAAGGTCAAACGTTGGGCCCAGAGGCGTCTAATTAGAAATATAGACAATCAATAACATCTTTAGGCACCCGTCCGCAAATTTTGGAATGGTCATGGAGTCGACATGCACCTCAGCCTCGATTCGCACGCTACATCCCACTGCCACTCTTATACTAGCGAGAATCCCAACCAAGAAACGGGGATGAATAAACCCAGTGCCGAAATTGAGAGATTTATCCCAGTCTTCAATCAAAAGAACTGCCAAAATGGACAATCATCATGTGGACTATTTCGCGTGGTTGATGAATTAAAAGCCCTGGTTGGGGTTGCAAAAGTGTTGGCATTCCTGTGGCGTTACCTTTGTAAGCCACTGGTGAGAGAAAACAGCTCCACGTGCATGGCACACAGCCTAGGTAACCAACATCGCCTTGCAAACGCCAGATATTAAGTGAACACGTGTGAGTCATTCCCTCCTTTTAATCCCTATCCCCGACATCCTACCAGAATGCCCAATCAGCTAAAGCTTTTCTACAATTGACCGCGGACCCCCATGGATCGCGACTTGATTGAACCATGACTTTTCATGCTATTAAAGCTTGCTGTGCCCCAACAGAGCCTCTGTGGGAAAACAGAGTGTATCATTGAACATTCTCGCAGACTATAGGTAAAATTATTGCTAAATCGGAAGCTCACTTAAAGTGCGAGGCGAAAGGAGAGGGCCCCGTGGGGTCACGTGATATACAAATACTGTGTCGATCTACTGGGTACATGGAGTTTGTATTTTCCAATCTGATATGCCGTGGCTTGAAGGCTTCCGTCCACGTGGAGTTCGAAATTGAATGTACAGTATACCCGCACTTCAAATCGGCATACATCTGAGCCGATGGAGACACCAGCCGATCTTACTCCCATGTCCTCATCAGACCGAGCATAGTCCTGTTGACCTGTTAAGAGGTTGTGTTCGCAGATTTTGTACCCCCGGAGCACAAAATATTGAGCAGCGAAGGATGACGATGTTGGCTCTTGAGTGACGAGAAAAGGAAAAAGTCATTTGGATACACCGAAGGAAATGGTGGTGGAATGAACGTGTGAATCAATACCACACACACACCATAAGCCCCGGCTTATTATCTAGTCACCACATATTGTTCATTTCTCGTAAGCATCTCAGAACTGCCTTTCGTCTATCAGCACAGTGGATATCGAGGCAATCGAACAATCTCCCACTTGAAAAGGCAACCAATAAGTAGACCGCAAAATCAGCACCGTCTTGATCGAAAATTCAAACGCGGAGACCCAAAAAGCAAGCTGAAATTTACAAAAGTCTCGTCGCTTATTGTTGTCATTCTCCATTTTGCTGTCAACTATGACTCCTCTATTCTTGCGTACTTAAGACCCAGCTGCTCTTTTCCCGAAACACAGGCAGACCACAAAGATAGGAGATATTGTGGACTCTAGGAATACCCCACCCCTTCTTGCAGGCATGGGACCCGTGACAGCCGCAGACTGGTCCAATTCAATGACTGTCACATCACCAGTGGTTGGAGAAGGGGTCCGGCATCCATCTTCACCTGGGGCATTTTTGCCTTGTTATCTCCACGACCTCAGTGGGAGACCTGATGCTCGCGGTTCGCAAGATCAATGCGTACAAGGCCGAGTCAAATAAATTGAAGTGATACCACATAATTCCATTCCAGTTAAACGACCACCAACGAATCACTTCATATACATACAGAGTGCGGCACGTGCACTGCCCCTATTTCTCCGCCCCTTCTCCCGTTCTCAGTATCCAGAACCCAGCCCCGGGATTCTCGCTCCTCTGAAAAGCAGCAAACCTACGTTCATTCTGTGCCCAAACACCAAATCGCTAATGCAAATCCACCCTCCCAGCCGTTTTACCCTCCAAACACCGGTCAATAAACCATACAGATAAAACAAATGAAAAGATTGTCCGAGTCTAAGCCGCCGAATTTTCTGCCCCAATAAGTGTAGGTGCAATTCGTCTTCTCTTCTTCTCTCCACCTTGCGAGGCATCCTCCTTCTCGCCAGACTCACTTTCACTCGCATCTCTCTTCACCCCACTGACAGAACTTGTCGTGCTTCGAGGTGTCTGAGGAGGTGTCGTCATCGGCATGCCGGTCATGAAGCTGACATTTCCTCCGGCAGCAGCGATGCTGCCAAGACTGCCTGCAACTAGGGGAGGGTTGCTAATGACGGACCCTGCTGCGCCTGGAGCATAGGAGGACTGCGTGGCGATTGAGGAGGTCGAGTTTGACCGTGTGGGGGAGGAGGGTCGGGCGGTCGGCCCCAGAGGAGCCGGCGGTGGAGAGGGAGCGATGGAGTATGACGAGGATGACCTATGATGGTGATTTGATGCCGGGAAAGGGGAAGGGGGTGCGATGGAGGTTGGCGTGGCCATTGGTGTATTTTGTGATGATGAGACTGCCGTGCTGGTACCAATCACCGGGTGCTTCGCGGTGGGCACTTCGCCAGTGTAAATTTGGCCAAGCTCACCCGGAGAAAAGGTCAATGTCGAGCAGAACCCATCAGAAGATGTCATGAGAAGAGTCAAGCCATCAGTGGACCTACAACAGGAGTTAGCAACGCGCGGGAAATATCTGGGGCCATGCTCACCAAGTCAAATCTGTGAAGGTCGCACAATGAAGATTGCTAACGACGCATAGCGGAGTCTGCTGCTGTGTATCGTACATCAGAACAGAGTCCTCCGTGGCAACAGCATAAATCATTCGATACGGTAGCGAGAAGGCCATTGTTGGGCCCTGCGAGCTGGCGTTTGTTGTCTCCACCTCTAACAATTTCGGCTTGGGAGACGATGTTGGCCCTGAGGGATCGGTTGTTTGTGGCATAAGTGGCGGAGGTTCCATGATCGAGTGTGCAGGAGATTTCGGTACCACCGGCTCAGGAAGCTCTGCCATAGTATCCTCGGCTGAAGACGTATCGATTGCAATATTCTTCGTCGTTACGGGTGCCTTACGGGTCGTATAGTAGATCGGAGAGCACTTGACTACCACGGAAGGCTTCTTGTGTCCTGGGAGATGTGCTATTGGCGGCTTATTGATTCCTCCTCTCGTGTATATGTAAACCGTATTGATAACTTCGTATAATGCCTTCGCAGTTTCATCCGGCCCTTTGTATTGAGTTTGGTATTGTCCGGCGGGTGTAAAAAGGAGGCTGCCATCAGGGGTGAAGGTCAATCGTCGGAAGAAGGACTTCAGGGTATCATTTGCGTAAATGTTGGCATTCTTGACTCCCAGCCCAATAGTATACGGCTTTGGCGATGGCTCCATTGGCATAACTGCAGGGAGAGGCAATGATGGCGCAGGGGAAGCCGATCTCCGCATTGACATTGCTGGGGACGCAGCACCAAAAGAAGATCGTCTGCTGTGGCTTATGGTGCTTGGTGGGTTCATAGGCAGAGCAAGAGACGTCGGCGTGCCCGGACAGGATGGCACAGGAGACCCGATGGCGTTGCTGGTAGATTCGTTGGAAGCTTGTGATCGTAGGCC
This sequence comes from Hyaloscypha bicolor E, assembly GCF_002865645.1. Lineage (NCBI taxonomy): Eukaryota > Fungi > Ascomycota > Leotiomycetes > Helotiales > Hyaloscyphaceae > Hyaloscypha > Hyaloscypha bicolor. The sequence continues at coordinate 58,797 of NW_020194655.1, forward strand.
CATGTCTGGAGGAGCTGGGCTGTTCGAGGAGATTCGTCGACCCGGCAAGTCCATCTTCAAATTTGTTCCAATCTTCCTTGGATCGTCATCCCGGTTATCTAACGTAAATGTACCCTCCTTCGTCTTCAGCGTGTAGATGTGTACGGATCGATCAGAGGATTGAGTTGCAATGTATTCGTTGAGGGGATCCCAGGCCACACCTTGAACATAATGCTGATGCTCGGCGATTTGGCGTATTAATTGGCCTGGAAAGGTTAGCATAACGTGCAAAGTCGGGCTCCTGACATACCAGTCTGAGCATTGTAGATTCTAGCCACATTGTCCATGCTGCCCGTGATGAAGTAGATACCATCCGGAGACCACGCAAGGTCATAGATTTCAGCGCCAGAGGACCGGCACATATGCTTCGTCCGCCAAGCTTCCTTGTCCTCGATTCCATCCTCCCCAAATGTAGGTTTTGCAGTCTTCGTGTCGAGAACCCAAGTGATCACGTTTCCATCATCTCCGGCGGATGCCAATACATCTCCTGCAAGCGGTCAGTAGATTCCAAGCCCCAGTCAGGCAATCATACCTCTAGGAGCCCATCTCACGACATTCACTGCTTGCGTATGCCTGATCATTGTACAGAGGTACTCGACCTTCCTATCCTCACCATCCGAATCTAATCTCCATAACTGTAACCATCAGCATTGTCCCCAGCTCCAGCTGCGCGTTGAACGTACCCTGACATTGTTATCTCCTCCTCCCGTAGCCAATCGACCTTTCCCATGGGGCTGGAAATCTGCGGAGTATATAGGAGCATTCTCGGCATGCCAGTTAACGATTATGGGTGAGGCTTTCATGATTGCCGCTTAATTAAAGCTTTACGAAGCTGCCGTCGAGGTAGAATACGGCGGCAGCACCGCTGCTCTTCCTGTGAGACAATTCGAAACTCTCGCCTTTGTCGTGCTGGATACGTCGTACTGGTTTGCAGCGGAAGGTTCGTCTTAGTCGACTCGCAACGTGAGGAGATTCGTGGTTTGGGGATCTGCAGGTGCAAGGGTAGTGTGAGTCGTGTGAGGCCGAGCCGTAATGGGTCGTGAACGTTCGCGGGAATGTAAAAGGATTTGGAGATTGATCTTCACCGTAAACCGTCGATTCGAAGATCGGATGAGGGGGGAATTGGAGTTGTGGTTGTTGCAGACGAGGGACTGAAGGGCGGATGCTGAGGTGCAGAGGTGCTGAGGTGCTGAGGAGTAACGGGTGCAGGCGCGTCGGAAGCAGCCAATGGAGATCGAGGTTCGCGTCGCAAACCACAGAGGCGAGAGAGCCCAGCCAGCCAGCCAGCCAGCCAGCTTGGATTTCTGGTCAACGCTCAATAGCTCAATAGTCAAGTTTTACATTGTTCCGCTCGCAAGGGAACTATCAATTGCTTCACGCATTCCATTGTTTGTCATTTCTTTGCAACAATTACAGCTGCAGCTAAAGACTTCTGCTTCCCCGGAGCATGTGCATGCATGTGTATGGTCTGAGGTCTGAAGCTTCACATCCCCCCTCCTATCACACCACCGCCTTTCTGCGCCTCACGTATTGTTCACTCTATCACAGACGGCCGACAGCTGCCGACGCTTTGTGGAGCAAAGCTGGGCTCGACTCAAGGCAGATTGACTCGTGAGTCACGTGCCTGGCTCTCTTTGAACATTCCCTGCATCAGTTTTTCTCTTCTGCAGCTGCTCTGCAACAGCAACAGTGTACCCAAGCGGGTGGATTCTGCATAAATTCAAGCTACCGGTATATCACCAAGGCCGCCCCTTGACTCTGGCCGGGTGACTGTGACCGTGCGGAAGGGAGGCGGCCGTTCGGGCAGTAGTGGACGCAGCACTGCAAAGGCTGAAAAATGACTTGCTCACCGCTCAGTTTGGCGTGGTTGGCAGCAAAGGTGGGCATTTTCACACTTCAAATATCGGACTCTGTGCTCGCCCCAGGCTTTCTTTCCAAGGTTGTCCGTGGTGATTTCTTGCCACATGACTGCGTCTGCACTGAGGCCTTGAGTCCCTGATCCCTTCGTGTGGCCAATTAGTCTGTCTTTTCCAGCATCTCCAACGCCCTCCGCTGCCATCCCCGCCCGGCCTGAGGTTTATCCACGTTCCACGTTCCGCTTTCCACGTCCCACGTTTAGTAAGGGCACTTAGCTGCTGCTGCTGCTGCTGCTGCTCTTCCTTCTTCCCCGGATTCCGGGGGTGGCATTTGATTGAGCACCAGACTGTTGTGACCTTCTCGATTCGCTTAGCCTTCAAGCTCGTCAACCCCTCCAGCCCCTCGCCGGGCACCCACCCCCCCACCACTGACATCCCAAACCCCCTTGTGCGCCCTCCAGAAATAGGGCCCCGACAATCTCCTGAGTGCGAGCGAAGATATCTGCTTGCCCGGTGAGTCACAAATCACAGGCTCGATATCAGAACATTCAATCCACCCCCCAAGGATATATCCATTTGGAGCTCGTCATCATTATCAAAATCACCACGATTATTGCAATAATCATAATCATCAAAATCCCACTCAACTGGAAATTTTCGCTAATCCTCTGCTTGCTTGATATTCACCTTCAAGAGTCCAGTGCCGGACTAAGACATGCTCGTTTCCCCATCTCAACCCTGCCAAGTATAGGACAATCAAGATGCTCGAGAATGATTCGAGATCCCTTGTTGCAGGAGTGGCCGGACTGGCTCTGGTTTTTCTTCTCACGATTCCCTCGCTTGCAGGTGTTGCCTCCCACTTACGGGAGTCCAAGCCACGATCACACGTCTACGAGGACGAAGATGGAGTTGCCACAGAGAAATCTGTTGCAAGGTATTCTGCCAAGATCCCCAAGATCCTTCTTTCCGTCTTCGCGGTCCTTGGTCTAGTGACGTCAATTGCTTTGGCGGTCCTGGAAACGCTCGCAGGTGTTGATGTCATTGTGGGCTGGGTGAATGTTGGACAATGGGTTGGTACATTCATGGAATTTCAATCTGGCCGTGCTGACATGTGTCCAGGTGCTAATCGTGACTCAAACAGCCGGGATCCTCCTGATCAAGGACTCAGTGAAACGATACGCCCTTGGAATCTACGCAACTATCTCCTCGATTTTTCTTCTTGCGGTTCTCCTATTCCAGGATGGAGTCATCACCGAGGATGCCAGTCATGGTAGGACCTTTGGAACCAGTGGGGAAATTGGCCTCCGCATTTCACAGCTCGCTCTTTCAGCCCTGACAGCATTCTCGAGTGTCTCATTACCTCGCCGACCTGATGTCTTTCGGGGTGGAAAGCCAGTTGATAGGATGTATTCGGTCTCAGCTCTTGGCCGGTATAGCTTCTCGTGGGTTGGAGACATGCTTACATTGGCGAGGAAGAAGAATCGACTTGAATTGGATGATCTACCCACAATGGATCACTATACCCGGTCGAAAGATCTCAGCGACTCGTGGGGAAAGAAAAAGCATCCCCGAAAGCTTTGGATAGAGATATTCCTAGCCCATAAATGGCCTTTCATGATTCAATGGCTCTTGACGCTGCTCTCGGCTTTCGGCAACTTCGCGCCACAGTTCACGACATATCACATCCTACGGCTTCTAGAACGTCGACAACCAGGAGATCCAGCTAGCCCCGAAGCTTGGGTTTGGGTCGTAGCTCTGACTCTCACAACGATAGGACAGGCAGTGATCGAATCTTGGCTTTTCTGGTAAACTGTTCCCCACTAATCTCCAGCGCAATGCTAACTACGTTCAGGATCTCTTGGTCGGAGGTTGCCATCCCAATTCGCAGCCAAGTGTCTGCCTTGATCTTCCAGAAAGCCATGCGTAGGAAGGACGTAAAAGGAGCGTCCAAATCAAACAAGAAAGAATCCGCAGACGTTCCAAATTTGGCACGAGATGCTGCCACCGACAAGGCAGAAGTTGACGAGGAAGACGAGGCTGATCCCAAAGGGAAGCAGTCTACTGTTAATCTCATTGGCGTTGATACTAAGCGAGTCTCGGACTTTGCTTCATTCAACAATTACTTTCCTGGCAGTTTCTTCAAGCTGATTGTATCCTTCGTCTTTCTCATTAGCATTATTGGCTGGAAGGCTTTGCTCACTGGGTTTTTGGCGATGTCCCTGACAATTCCAGTGAACATCTACTTCAGCAGGCGATACTCGGCTGCGCAAGATAGGTTGATGAAGGTCAGAGATGTTAAGATGGGTGTCGTGACAGAAGCGTTGCAAGGTAAGAAATTCTGAATGGCTTACGGATCTCTTTGTGATATTTTGCAGGCATTCGGCAAATCAAGTTCTCGGCATTAGAAAGAAACTGGCACGAAAAGATAGGGAAGGTCAGAGAAAGGGAACTGGGTGAGCAGTGGAATGTTTTTGTGTTCGTACTCCTATCCGATTGATCTGCCAATGCTAACCGTATCCAGTTCCGATACCTTCCTAATTTTGTGAGTCACCAATCAATATGCTGACCCGATTCCCCTCTAACATTTTACAGCTGCTGGATCACAAGTCCGATTGCACTTGCTGCAACATCTTTGGCGGTCTACTCCTACCTATACGGCGAGCTCACCCCATCGGTTGCCTTCACGGCCATTGGCGTATTCAGCAATCTCGAAGTGACACTTGCAGTCATCCCTGAGCTGACCACAGATCTGATCGATGCCCACATCTCCGTCACACGAATCGAAAGATATCTCAATGCCCCGGAGATTACCAAGAACACAACTGATTCCCCGAATATCTCTTTCGACAATGCGTCGATTGCGTGGCCCTCAGATGAAGAGAAAACGGATAATGATCTACGATACGTGTTAAGGAATATCAACGTTTCATTCCCCGAGAACGAGCTCAGCGTCGTTAGCGGTAAGACTGGAACTGGGAAGAGTCTTTTGCTTGCCGCGATACTGGGCGAGGTGGATGTACTTTCAGGGAAGATCAACGTTCCGAGCGCACCGCATACACGAGATCGGCATGACAATCTGGCCACGAAAGACAACTGGATTATTCCGTCTTCAATTGCGTTCGTAGCGCAGATTCCATGGATTGTAAGTCTTGCTTTGTTGTGTCCAGGAACCTCGTGCACCCAGAAATGGGTGGATCAATTTAAGGAGTGCCCTCAAACGGTGCAGATTCTGACATCCTGATGTAGGAAAATGCAAGCATCAAGGAAAATATCCTCTTTGGTTTGCCGGACGACGAATACCGATACCACACAGTCCTCGAAGTCTGTGCGCTCAAGAAAGATTTGGATATGCTCACGGACGGCGAGAACACCGAAATTGGAGCCAATGGCATCAACTTAAGCGGTGGACAGAGATGGCGCGTCACATTTGCTCGTGCGCTGTACTCACGGGCTGGCATACTTGTTCTTGACGACATCTTCAGCGCTGTTGATGCCCACGTTGGAAGACACATCTTCGAAAAGGGATTGACTGGCGAATTGGGACAGGGCAGGACTCGTATATTGGTGACCCATCACGTTGCACTTTGCAAGTCGAAGACGAAGTATATTGTTGAACTCGGAGATGGGACAGTCGAGAACTCAGGTCTCGTTCAGGAGTTAGAAGAGGATGGAACTTTGCAGCAAATCATTAGACACGAGGAGGCGGAGCGACAAGTTGAGGAAGACGAGGATCCCACCGCCGTGAACTCAGAAGAGTCTTCAGATATCGATAACACGGAAGCGTTAAAGAAGGTTGATTCAAAGAAGGCCGCTCCAAAGAAGTTCGTTGAGGAGGAATCGCGAGAGAGAGGAAGAGTGAAGACGCGGGTTTATCTAGATTACTTGAAGTCGAGTGGAGGAATTCCGTTCTGGGGGTTCGCATTGGTGTTCTTCACAACGCAGCAATGCTTCCTCACTGGTAGGGCTTTCATTGACGTTTCACTCCTCCCGCTAACGTATTTCAGGTCGTGCATGGTGGCTTCGCTTGTGGACTGGGGCCAACGAGCACACAAGTCTCAAGCAAGCTCTCACGCAATCCTTTCAGGTCCAAGGATTCTCTAACTACGCACGCAACTCCACATTTTCCGTATCTTCCTCTCACTCTCTGGAACCCGCAGACCCATCGGAGAACCTCAAGTTCTACCTCGGCGTTTATGTTGCCCTTTCGGTCGTGATCTCTCTCTTTGGTACCTTCCGTTACTGGTACATCTTTACTGGTTCTATACGTGCTTCGCGTCGTCTTTTCGAGAGACTCAGCTTCACGATTCTCCGAACTCCACTGAGATGGATGGACACCGTTCCATTGGGACGAATTCTCAATCGTTTCACAGCTGATTTCAACGTTGTTGACTCCCGATTGTGCAATGATATGTCCTTTGGAGCCAACAATATTTTCCGCGTGGTTGGTGTGGTTGTTGCAGGGTGAGCACACAAATCTGATTGGAAGGCTTGGCTAACTGTACAGTGTTTTCGTCTCACCGTACATCATCATCCTATCTCTCACGCTCTTGGCGATCTGTATCCAAATCGCTCGGCTCTACATGACCGGTGCGCGAGAAGCTAAGCGTCTCGAATCCAGTGCTAAGTCACCCGTATTCGAACAATTTGGCTCTGCTCTGACCGGCGTTGGAACCATCCGGGCCTTCGACAAATCCGACACATACATTACTCGTATGTACTCCAAGATAGACGATCATATCTCTTCTTTCTGGTACCTATGGGCCTTCAATCGCTGGATGGGATGGCGCATGAGCCTTGTTGGTGGATTTTTCGCCACATTCGTCGCAGCCATGATCCTGCTCATCAATGGAATTGACGCAGCCCTTGCCGGGTTTGCACTCAGCTTCGCGTTAGAATATGGCTCAGCAGTTATCTGGTCTGTTCGTTTCTACACAAACATCGAGCTGGACATGAATGCTGCAGAGCGCATCATCGAATACGCCAGCCTCCCCACCGAATCGCTCGATGGTACAGACCCGCCGGCGGCTTGGCCAAGTGAAGGCCGCCTCGAAGTCAAGGATCTCGTTGTTGGCTATGCTCCTGATCTGCCGCCCGTCTTGAAAGGTCTTACATTCCGAGTGGAACGCAACGAACGTATCGGGGTCGTGGGCCGTACGGGAGCCGGAAAGTCGTCTTTGACTCTGGCGCTATTCCGTTTCCTGGAAGCCCGAGAGGGATCAATCCACATCGACGGCCTCGACATCTCGAAGATCAAACTTCACGATCTGCGCTCCCGACTAGCAATTATCCCCCAAGACCCAGTTCTCTTCTCTGGCACTGTCAGAAGTAATCTCGACGCCTTCGATGAGCAGGGCGACTCCGCCTTACGAGACGCGTTATTGCGGGTTCACCTCGTCTCAGTCGAGGAACTCGAGTCCTTAAACTCGTCCTCTTCCTCATCCGGCTCTGCCACTCCGGTTCCTCCAATTCCAAATACACCAAACGGTACAACAAAGAACTTAAACAAGAACCCCTTCCTCCACCTCTCGTCTCCTATCACCGAAGGCGGCCTCAACCTCTCCCAAGGCCAGCGACAGCTACTCTGCTTGGCACGTGCCATCGTCTCTCGGCCGAAAATCATGGTTCTCGACGAAGCTACATCAGCTGTTGACATGGCGACCGATACCTTGATCCAACGCTCTATCAGAGAAGAATTTGGCGATAGCACGCTCATTGTTATTGCGCATCGGTTGAGCACTATTGCAGATTTCGATAAGATTCTTGTGTTGGATGATGGTCGAGTGAGTGAGTTCGGCACGCCGAAGGAGCTATTCGCGCTTGAGAATGGGGTATTCAAAGGCATGGTTGGCGAGAGCGGCGAAAAGAAGAAGCTGATCAGTATGATTCAGGGCGCTGAGCCCACGGAGTGAGGGTTGTGGGAATGAATTCCGAAAGGAAACAAAACGTGGTGCAAAAGATAGCCTTTGAATTTCGTGCGTTGGTTAGAGTTAGCATGCCTGGTCTTCTGTTCGTGTAAATAGACTTTCCCAGCAACATCGTTACTTTCTAACACTGTTTGGCTTGCTTGCCTGTGATATCATTGACAGAATCATACTGCAATCTCGAGCTTCGCGTCCTGCAGAAACTCCTTCTTGAATACAAGAAGCGAAACGCCACGCTCATTACCATATCCCCCGAGTTACCCCGTACAAGTCTCGACACAAGATACGAACTTGAGCTTGGGTTCCCCGTCCTCTCAGACGTCGTCTACGCAAAGGGTTTGGGGATTGTGTGGAAGCAGCCAGATGTTATGATGGTCGTTCTTGTGTTTACGGAATGGAAAAGGATGCATGGGAACAACGAGATGAAGATCTCGGTCCCTGGCATGTTTTTGGTTGATAAAAATGGTTTAGTCAAGAATGTGTATGTGGAGACTGATTGGCATAGGTCGGAGACGCGGGCAGCGTTGGAGTGGATGATGCTGGAGGGCGGAAAATTGAGGGGACCTGAAAAGCGCTTCGAATATTGCGAACATGTTCTAGAGGAAGTCTGTTCTCAGGTATACAGACAGTGTGGGCAAAAACTACCCAAGCTACTCAAGCTACTCTAGAGCGGTCTTGAGTAGAGTAGAGTAGAGTTTGAGTAGCGTAATATGGTACTTGAGTAGAGTAGAGTACTACTCTAGAGTAACTCAAGAGTAGTCACGTGAAAGTTATTAAAAAATAATAAATTAATATTTATTTAATTATTAATAAATAAATAAGGTACCTATTAAGCAGTATTATATAATTTAAGCTGGCGCTTATATAAGGCTACTTAAATACTACTTTCCTTCTCACAAAAAACAGCTTTACCTTCTCGGAATCTTTCTTTTTCTTCTTTTTTTCTTCTCTTTTTACTTCTTATAATTCGTCTTTATATTACCCCCTACTTTTTAAGCAAGATATTATCTTAATAGTACTCTTATTAAGTCTATTTTATAATTTAGATATAATAAGAGCACCTTGAGAGAAGAGTTTGCCCTTAATAGCCAAGGAAGCCTAAGAATATATTAAGCTAGTAGAGGTTCTACCTTACTTACTAAGCCTCGCTACTAATAGCCGGTTCCCCTCCCACTGCGCTTCGCTTGTGGTCGGGATAAGCAAGTGTCTCGTTTAACCAAGTGTCCCATCGAGATTTTAGCCGGTACTTGATTTTTGGTGCGCATCGCACGCAAAATCAAGAATATTTACAATGGAATTAAGGATACTAGTTACAAAAAAAACAAAGCTATCTAGAACTGTACAAAATCGGCATTCGCTTGTATACTGTCAATTGAGCCCGCATTACTCTCCATATCTGACGAGTCTGGGTAATCAAAAGGGGGTGAACTTGAGTCTATATACTCTCCCACACTCTCCTTTTAATGCTCCCGTTCTGTAGTATTAATTACTACATCCTCATCCCCATTAATAAAGGTATTTGGTGCCTCTAGCCGATCAGGGGCTGGATTACTGAGGGACGCCTCAAGCTGGCGAACCACGAGCTGTAAATCAGGGTAAAAGTCCTCCTTATAGCGAGCTCGTTCGATAATCGTAGGGTTTTTATCAGGTTCGCGAATTGGTACCATATCCTCCACTGGAATTAGCTCGTCTTTTGATCGATACTCTGCAATTCTGACTAATCTAGCTTTCTCATCCTTGCAAGCTTGGATACCGGTATCCTTGAGGTGATTTTTAGCTCGATTAATGGCAGTGGCGAGCTTCTTTTTAGCCTTGCGAAGAGCCTTCCCATTATCCTTCTCCTTCTTCTCTTTAATCTCAATACGAAGCTCTGCTACGCTCGCAGATGGGGCCCCCTTGTATAAGCTCTTACGAGACTTCGCCTTTCGATTATACTCCTCACGAAGCTTTGTTTAGAGAGCCTGGTGCTCTATTGTCTGGAGATGACTCTTTTGTAATTATATATTAACCTTCTTGATAGTAATCTTCCAAGTTTCCTTCGAATTATCTAAAAACTTCGTAGGATCGCGATCTGCAAGTATATGCAGGGTTGAGGCTATATTCCACACTTTATCGGGGCGGGTAGGTAATAAGGGGGGAAGATCTAGGCTATCCTCTGCCTTAATCTCCTTAATTAATCTTTTCTTCTTTCCGTACGATTACATCTTTTTAATTCCAGCTTTGCAATTAACAGGCCATATACCAGAACTCTCAAAGGCGTTCTTAATTGTGTACTTTTGTATTGTTTGCATATGAATAAAGATAAGATCGCGAAAAAAGGAGGTAATCGTATATTCAAAACAGTGTGTCAAAAAAGTAATCAAGGTATTCCGAATATTCATGAATATTCATGATTAGCTTGAATAGAATATAATTACCGCAATTCTTAAATAATTTGATTAGATTAGAATATATAATCGTGAATACTCATGAAGACTATGATTACTCTACACGTGACTATAGCACGCGATACGCTAGCTTAATTAAGTAGAGGCCCCGCTCTAGTGTCGCCTTAGCGCCACCTCGCTGCCTAATTAGTAGGCGAAAGGCTTGCAAAGACGATGCTAGATCGGGAGCCATACCTAATTAGGTTAGTATATCACGTGCGACAGTCACGTGTACAGTAATCAAAGTATTCATGAATATTCATGATTACCTTAATTAGAATCTGATTAGAATATAATTAGTGGGTATTTTTAATGAATAGATTAGATTACTAGCCAGTATTCTAATCTAATCTATTCATTTGACACACTGATTCAAAATCAAGAGATCGGAGGGCCATATAAATCGCCATTTTATGGTAGTGCTTCCAGGGGCGGAATATACCAATATTAAGTGGTTAAAGGGCGTATATCAAATGGGAGGGGAACCAGAAGAGCTTAATATTATGTTCGCCAGCTTTTAATTAAAAGGGTTTATAGACGTGAGATTCGTATCTATTAAGGAGAAGTATTTTCCAGGGCTTATTTGGACCAGCTTTTGAATACTTAATCAAATGATTAAGGTATTTCATAGCTACGTTATTATTTATATACCCGGTAGGAGTATATTCAATATGCTCCGTACTAACCAGGTTTTCCGATATCCAATTATCTATAATCTTCTTTCCAGGAGCAATTACAAATGGAGGAAGAGGTTTACGCCCATCCGCGTAAATAGTTTCGATTATCGTAACTGATTTGCGATTCTCAGGGCTTGCCGTATATAGCTCCTTTACCTCTATGGGCACAATTACGTACTCACCGGTAGGGCAACCAATACGGGCTCCTGACTCGTCCATATTCAGAACGTTCTTTCCCTTTGTAATATGAAGCTCCTCCAAAGTATCTTAATATTTCCGAAACCATATTCTAACGTCTTCTTCTATATAGGACTCGAGTCGTACGTATGCAATTGGCTTCGTTTTAATCGTGTAAAGTGTCTTGTGGTTCCGTATCCAGAGGCTAAACCAAGTAGCCAAAGGGGGTGATTTTGGGGGAGATTCAGCCTAATTATGTTAGATATATTATTAGATTTAAAAGAAGCACTTATAGCCTTCAAGTGGGCAATTGCGGCTTGAACTATCTGATATATAGTACCCAAACCAGCCTCCCATTGCTCGTAGCAATATTGCCGAATCGCCTCCTCCTGTGCCTCGTTCAGGATCTTATTATTACCACCATGCGTATTATAGAGTCCTTGGGAGTTCCTCTTCTTATTATGCTTGCGGAGTACCGATTTTCGCAAGGAAGCTTCCTTGACGTAATATATCCTCGCAGCAGTAATTGCTGAATTATCGTCGTTCTCAAGGCACCATTCGCGGGCCTCATTAAAGATACGGTGGTAATTAGCTTCCGTAGCATGTGGATAATAGAAATACTCCCAGGATATCTCCCTAATCCTGGTAGAATCAAATAAAGGTGTACCCATTTTTGGAATCTTTGCACGTGAATTGAATAATGAATTGGTCAACAAGTTGGGCCAAACGCGCAATTGCAAGACGCGTTTTTTGGTGAGGATCACACGTAAATTTTAGGGCCCGCATTTTCTCGATGGGACACTTGGTTAAACGAGACACTTGCTTATCCCGACCACAAGCGAAGCGCAGTGGGAGGGGAACCGGCTATTACTTGATTGAGCAGTATCCCTTCGTCCGGTGAGACATTACTAGCGTATCAGCCACAGCTGTGGCACCCAATAAAATTCCTGAAGCCATATAATTTTATGCCCCGCCAGCCAAGCGAGAGCCCCCTGCCCACGCTAGTAATGTCTCACCGGACGAAGGGATAGTGGCACTAGACTCGGGCCACCCCGGAGCCTTACCCAATTAAGCTAGTGTGTTGCATGTAACATCACGTGTGGTATTACGTATATACTACTCATCTACTCTAGAATATTCTAGAGTAGTTGAGTAGAGTATTGAGTAGAGTATGAATAGTGAGAAATTCATTTGAGTAGAATATGAGTAGCACCTACTACTCTACTCTACTCTACTCATTTCCCCCACTATATACAGAGGATCGATTGATTACAGTGTTTTAAAATCAATGAAATCTTTAAAAAGGGATTAAAGATGGTCTATTAAGATAAATCTATAGCAATCAATCCTCAACTTTAATGTATATAAATTCGGTCGCTCGTATGCCTTCCCTATTTTCTCCGGTGCCAAACTCCAAGTTCGCCACCCAATTTGCCACCCTACATCTCAATCAAACTTCCATTTCCTTTGTCTCCTCTAGTAAGTGTTCAAATCAATGGATGCTTTCTTGGTCTCTGCATGCTCAGTACCAAGCAATCGTTCAAAACCACCTCAGGCTTTCCGGTACATTGGCTCAGCACGACTATACTCCTTCTTCACATGCTGCAGCCTCGCACCCAGATAAACGCTCCGAAAATAATCCGGGTGGTCTTTACCAAGAAGTTTCTCTCTCCCAGCCAGTGCTTTCTGGCTTAAATCCAGCGCTGGGGGTATCTTTTCTCGTAAAATAGCGCCCATGCTAACCCGGTCATGCTGTCGAATGGATGCGGATGATGTGCTCCAAGGGCTTTAATGCGGCGTCGAAGAACTTGGTTGTGTGCTTGCTCAGCCTCTTTGTAACGCTTGTATTGGAGAAACACTTGGGCGAGAATATATTGGCTTTCTAGTGTTTCCAGATGGTCCTTGCCATAAAGCTCTTCGCGTCCCCAGAGTGTCAGCCGACCGTAGTGCTCTGCAGATTCGAGGTCGCCTTGGCTTCGCAGAGCATCTGTGAGACTTGACATGCACACCAGTGTGCTCGGGTGGTTTTCACCCAGCGCAGCTTTTGAGTCTTCAACTGCTAGCCTTAGTGTTTCCACTGCAGCGTCGAAATTGCCTTGATTAAATTGGAGGTACCCTAGATTGTTCACAGCAGTCACGGTAATATCGTGGATAGGTCCCAAGCTCTGTTTGCTCGAATTGTACACATCGCGGAATTCCTTCCCTGCTTCGACAAATTTACCTTGGGTAGCGAGTGCGACCCCTAATCTCCGAGTGTCAATAATGGTATCTCGGTGGCGGGGCTCGAATAGCAACTTCCTCAGCTCCAATAGCTGACGATACGGCGCTTCAGCTTCAACGGGTCGACCCAGTGGAAGGCAGATACCACCCAGAGTCTCCAGAGCCTTCAAGGTGTCTTCATGACTTGCTCCGGGGATCTTCTCGCGAATATCCAGGGCCTCTCGGAACATTACTTCGGCCTTTGAGAACAAGCCGCGTCGATTCTGAAGGAAGCTTCCCGTTTTCTCAAGCAAAGATGCTCGCTCCGTCCAGAAGAACGTAGACGTTTGTGACATCTGATCGTTGGACACCAAAACGCCGACTGGGTGGTAGTCCAGAACGGTCTTGGCATGAAGAAGTAAGGATTGACACTCTCCCCAATTCTCAAATTTAGAGGTGGGGAATGCTTCAGATACCTTAAGAAGGGCTGTAGTTTGCCATCTGACTGTTTCTTGTCTGCTCTGGACCCAACTTTTGACGGCGAGTTGTACCAGCCGGTGCATTGAAAACAGACCACCTGGGAGATAGCGCGGTCAGTATTTCTTTATCGGAAAACTTTCACTGTACCAGAGGTGATAGAATTATCAACCGGGAGATTTGATTCTTCCACAGCTCACGTAACGTCCAAGCTACATGAAACTATAGAGAGTACATACCATCGCCATCAGGCTCAATGAGACAATAATCCCTCAGCATCGCACAGTCATCCTCGAAATCTAGATCAATTTCGACAGCATCTTCGGTGGGATGGAGATCTAGACCGGCTACCTTGGGAGGGATCTGGTCAGTATCATCAAGATCGTCTTCATCGCCGCTCGGCATACCCCAAGAGTCCTCGCCATCGCTTTGGTAGTAATGTTGGTCGTCCTGAAGGTGTAGTTCAGCCTCCAAGATATCAGCATCCTCGCCATTGATGACTTTGTTACCCCTGGTTCCTTGAACATTGACTTTCTTGGTTCGAAGCAGAGACCCTGGAACCAAGTGTCGATCATAGTACCCACAAAGCGATAGCAGCTCCGCAGCAGAATGTCTCACTTCCATTACCTGATCGAAGGACATCTGCAGTGTGGTGAGCATGGCGTTTTTCGAGTTCCCATTCCGCCTGAAATCCTGCTGGTCTCGTCCAAGGAGATTCATAACGTGTTGGGTTCCTTTATTGAAATTGCTCAGATACTTTGAGACAGTTATGCGAGGGGCTCCGTGATTGATATAGGCAGCCGCTTGTGTAATCGCCAGAGGCATATACTCGAAGAGACTTCAGAAGCTCCAGACCTGTCTCTTCCATACACTCTGTTGTGAGAATGGATACAAAAGGAGTGTGCCCCTGCCAATCCCTGTAACATCCCTGTTTCGCTCGCGTAGCATTCCTAAAACATGGGTGTACGCCCAAAACGGCAATGACAGGAGGCCAACTCTGATTGAGGATACATAAGCACCCTCTCTGGGTCTACCCTGGAAGGGTGCTTATGCATTTGAGAATTTGATCTCCCTCTAGCCCTCTTCCCCCGCGTATAGTAAGCTAATTTATATGATTTTATCGTAAAGTAAGATTTTCTTTTTCGGCTATTTTTTAGCCCATAGCATACATACAAAAGGTGGGCAAGACGCACGTCCCTCTGTCCCTTGCTTGTAATCGTTTAGGAAGTATATCCTCAAGGATATACGTATACTTCCTGTACTTAAGGTATATATGTATATACGCTCCTGTAAGGCGCCGAACGCCGTGTCCCTAGCCTATTAAGGTCCTAATATTAGTGGAGAAATAAGCTTTAGAACTCCCAGAACTAGCGCTCTGTCTAGTTCAAGCTCAATAAAGGTTGGTCCATCTATACACATGACTTCTCTAACATAATAATATTATTGAAATTGGCCCGCCTAATCTCACACACAGGTCGGCAAGAAACCAGCCTTCCAGCCTCCTAGTTCCTCGACTATGACTTTCAAAGGCTCTCTTAAATATGACTGCCGAGCTGGGATCGAGCGTTTGAGGGGTTCTCAAGGCTCTAGCGTGATCCTCCGGGACTATATCGGAGGCACAGAGCATGCTGGCGTGCTATGTGGCTCAAAAAAGGCGTCGATGAAGAGCGACCTTTCCAGGCCCTCGGCGATGACTCCCAAAACCTTTTCTTGGGAATGGCCGGCGTACTGGGAACGGGGGATTAAGATAGTCAAGCCCCTTGCGCGATCCTCCGAAGACCGGAATAAAACAAAGAAAGGAAATACAAAACAAGGAGAAAACAAAGAAGAAAGGAAAAATCTATGGATGCTTGAAGTACGAGTTTCATACCAAATGTAACCTCAAATACTAGTATGACATCCAGCCACGGGGGCTATGTCTGGGTCGATGATTCCGAGGTCGACTCAATATAGAGGAGAGCTAGTACGGCAGATATCGAGTCTGATCTCGGTCATCAGGTCTTGGAACAGGGCAAACCTTTCGGCAGTTGAACCTATCGAAAAGTGAAGTTTAGTAGATGCTGCGTTTGAGGAAGAGGTAGAGGGAAGAAGTAGAACGTGTTGTCTGGGCTCGCATATGGTGCCATGTTGGAGACCTCCAATGATGCCAAGTGTACCTCCCTCTGTATCATATATCGAATGAGTAGTAGCGGATTGATTGGGGCGAAGTAGCCTCCGCGGGCCCATGGGCTGAAGGGTCTGTTGCTGTAGTGTTCCGGTGACGTGGTTCTCGAAGTCTGCGAGATGCGCTAAATCGCAGTAAACCACGAGTCACGTCTTCCAACCACTCCAATTACTCAAGCGACTCTCCTGGGAGCAATATTTATGAACAAACAATAACACGATAGCTTAATTAATTTAGGTCCGAGCACGATATTCGGCACCAAAGTTGCCCCAAAAAGCGAAACTTTTCACTCCACTCCTTCATATTGGATTTCCCGTACGCCAGGCCAAGTGTAACTGAATTAACGATACCATTCGCTCGCCTTAAATAGTAGGAGTCATTTATATTTCAATTTTCACTGCTTTTACTTCTGTAGCGGCTGCCCCATACCGCCATATGTAATCATCTTCGTCACCTGGTATTCAGCAATCCCGTACTTGCTCCCCTCTCGTCCAAAACCAGACTTCTTCACCCCACCAAATGGCGCCGCAGCGTCACTAATGAGTCCAGTGTTGACGCCAACCATGCCAACTTCCAATGCCTCAGCAACGCGGAATACCCTTTGAATATCCTTCGAGAAGAAGTATCCCGCCAAACCCACTTCGGCCGAGTTTGCAATCTTGACAACCTCTTCCTCGGTTGAGAATTTGAAAAGTCCCGCAACGGGCCCAAAGGTTTCTTCTGAGGCCAGAGCCATTTCGGTGGTCATGCCTGTGATGACAGTAGGCTGAAAGAAGTTCGGACCTAGCTCAGGCATCTTTTGACCACCTTGAATGACCTTCCCACCCTTCTTCTCCGCATCCCTGACATGGGCATCAACCTTGCTAATAGCTCGGTCATGAATGAGAGGCCCATGAGTCACGCCCTCTGTGTATCCGCCACCAACTTTGAAATCCTTGACTTTGGCGGCGAACGCCTGAGCAAATTTGTCGTAGATTCCGGCTTGGATGAAGAGTCTATTTGCGCAGACGCAAGTCTGACCGGAAGAGCGGAATTTGCTTGCAATAGCGCCAGCCACCGCTACATCGAGGTCTGCATCGTCGAAGACGATAAACGGCGCGTTACCTCCGAGCTCGAAAGAGAGTTTCTTGAGGGTGGATGAGGATTGCTTCATGAGAAGCTTCCCCACACCTGTCGAGCCTGTGAACGAGACCTTCTTGATGATTGGTGATGTAGTGAGGAGCTCTCCAACCTCAGCAGTATTCTTCAGAGCGCTGACAATGTTGACAACCCCTTTAGGGATACCAGCTCGGTGCGCCAGCGCAGCGAGGGCAAGGGATGTGAACGGTGTCTCTCCCGGCGACTTGGCTACAACTGTGCAACCGGCAGCAAGAGCAGGACCAATCTTTCGTGTGATCATCGCGGCGGGGAAATTCCATCTGAAAATTGTTAGACTTTGCCAGACCGTGTATCACATCTACTTACGGTGTAATGAGACCACAAACACCAACTGGCTCCTTAATCGTGACCACTCTGTTTCCTGCAACTGATGCTGGAATAGTATCTCCATAAACTCTGGGTGCCTCCTCGCTGAACCACTCAAAGAAACTGGCAGCATAGGCGGCCTCTCCCTTTGCATCCGCCAAAGGCTTCCCGTTCTCCCAAGTGATCAACTTCGCGATGTCCTCAGCATTCTCGACCTATTCCCTTGTCAATATTTTCCTGATATCCCATCCCTTATATCATACCATCAAATCGTACCACTTTCGGAGAAGCTTCGACCGTTCACGACCGGTCTTGGCTTTGAATGAGGGGAACGCGACAGCGGCAGCATCGATTGCTTTCTGTGTATCCGCGGCATCGAATTCGGGGGCACTTCCAATTAATTTGCCAGAAGAGGGGTCTGAATGTATACAAGTCAGGTATAATTCTTAAACATGACGGGAATCAGACGATACCGTGAACTTCAAAGGTCTTGCCTGACTTCGCCTTCACCCATTCTCCATTGACGTATGCGGCATCCGTCTTCAACAGAGACGGATCATTGAGCTTTGGCACACTGTGTGACATCGTGGAAGTTGGTCGTATACACAGAGATGGTAAAGTGGAAGGTTGGAATCGTGGTCGTGAAAGGGTTCGTGCTGCGGAAGCTGTTGTCCTGAAGAGGGGCTTCATGTTGAAGGTGGTGTCCAAACCCGAGGTCGGAGTCCTCTTCTAGCCTCTGGGTACCGTCACCGCGGCAATGACATCGAGAATGGGGAAAGGGGGGAGAATGATGCAATTGGCTAGGGGGGAAGCTCGAATCATCGAAACGAGAATTGCCGGTGCGAGTTTTCCAGGAGTGGGGTGAGGTGGCTAAGGTGGCTAAGGTGGGACGTCATTGGGGAAAGTTGATGCCTGGCGCGGACTGGACTTCGAGGCATGATTTGTGGGAAGAACCATTCTGGAAATGGACTAGTGGAAAGGCCCTCGAAACGGATTCTTTTCGTCCGAATCCTCTCTCTCTCTCTTTCTCAGCGCACATTGTACTGTACCAGTCGCGCGAGATCTTTTCAACAGTGGTACAGTAAGCTGGGTACCCGAGGCCTGATGAGTGAGGCAGCTGAACGTGGCCATGAACGCCGACTAAAAATATTTCCCATGTTTTCTTCTATAAATCAATGCCCTGCTCCATGATGCGCAGTCTTTATTCATCCAATAACTTCCCTTTTAATCAGTCCAAAATCTACTACCTCACTCTATTACCTTACCACCATCATGTTTTTCTTCGACGTCCTCCCTTTCATGCCACTTATTGCTGGTCCTGTCGCTATCGGACAATTGGTTTTGCAGGAATATAATGCGCTTCAACTAGATGTTGACTTGAGTCTTGCCGGGCCAGCATGTTTGTGAAGCACTTGGGAGCCGAAGGAGGTGGGCAAGGTGAACTGCAAAGACAACACAGTAAGTGCTGTCCTGCAAATCCAAAGGCTTGTTGAGCTCATATTCTCTACAGCGTCGTGGCTATAGGCAATCCATATCATGGACTTCTACTGGTCGTACTCCGCATGCGGAAACCCTTCAGCACCTCACCACATAATACTTGTCAGTCCGAATCTTATCCATCTGACAGGTTGAGAATCGGAGCAGCTGCAACTGGACCCGCATATCCAAGGATCCAGCATTGCCGATGGACAATGGGGAAAATTAGAAGGTCGATTTACGAGGGAAGCGAAACTGTTCCTATTGGTTGGAAATTGGCACCTGAATTTTGATAGAGGGGACACACTCCGGGCTTGTTTTTGATTTTTCAAAGAGTTCATTCGTCTTTAGATGTCCACTGGCGTGCATCCTTTAGAGGTTCTGGACTACATGTCGATTTGTTTTCGATGTTCCTCTGATACACAGACCAATTTTTGCCGCGTGCAAGATGGCTGACTAGGACTCGAACCACTCAGAAATCGTGTCTCATCTAAAACTGGAGCAGTGGAGGCCACTAGCAATTATTCTTCGGGGGGGAGAGTATCGGCGATATTGCGGAGTATCTATCGTGCGCAAGATTTCCCGGCCGATCGGCAAGTGTCCGTGTGATGAACATGAATGATCTGCGAGGTACAAGATGGGATTACTTATAAATTCGAGTTTCCACTTTCAAAACTTGTCCGTGATATAGTAGAAATCCTCCTTTCTTAAAACATCCATCATGCGTAGAATTCGCACATTTCTGGTATTTGCCAGTTTTGGACAATTGTTTGGAATTTCTCAGGGGGGTAATACCCCTATAAAGGTTAGCGGAACCCCGCCTGCAAGTGCCAGTGCCCCAACACCAGAGGCATTTGTCAGTTACTCAATTGAGTTCTCCTCCTTTCCAGACTTCGCAGGTATGTCATTTAAAATCATGTCTAGCTAGCCAATACTGATAGGCTTAGGGAACAATTCCTCCCCAAACAAATTTTCCAACAATCTTCTGAGCAATCTCGGAAAGCTCACGGGGACGAAGCCACACATACGAGTAGGAGGCAATACCCAAGACTATGCTCTCTACAATGCAAGCCTAGAGACAGCCATCAATGGGACCTACAATCTCAAGAGATCCGCGGATTACCCGACCACCATCTTCATCGGCCCCTCCTATTTTGAATCCTACAGCACTTGGCCAGACACAAAGTTCACTCACGGCTTCAATCTGGGACTTGAAGGCAACAACTCAGCCGGATGGGAAACCTTGCTCGACACAGTACCCTTAGCCTGCAAAGCCTTGAGCAACGGAAGACTCCTTATGTGGGAGTACGGAAACGAGCCAGACCTCTATTCGACATCTTCTCAAGGTCCCGTGAGACTTCCATCGTGGCACGAATCCGAATATGTGGCACAATGGCTGAACGGAACTCGTGCAATCAAGGCTCAGCTTCAGAAATACTGCCCTGATATGGTCTCAAACGACACGTACGGATATATGGCGCCTTCTTTTGCCGGCACAAATAATCATTTGAAACCGCTTCTTACCTGGCAAGAAGGTCTCGATCAGGACCGAAACATCAAGCTCATTTCGTCACACAAGTATTCTCACCCTCTTCTACCCATGCCACCGGCTAACAGCGACAGCTACATCGGCGGCGCAACACAACCTGGCGTAACATTGCAAGGCACATTAATGAACCACACCTCAACCGTACACTCCATCTCCTCACAAATCAACGAATCCAACTACCTAGCGTATACCGGCATTCCCTTCATTCTGGGTGAGACGAACTCTCTGTACAATGAAGGCGCACCCAGCCTCTCAAACTCCTTTGGTGCCGCCCTCTGGGGTCTGGATTTCAATCTCTGGTGTGCCTCCGTCGGCATCCGTCGCGTGCACATGCATCAAGGAACCGACTACCGCTACGCCAGCTGGCAGCCCATTCTGACCAGCAAAACAACGATCGGTACAAAGCCTCCATATTATGGGAATATCGCTGTCGCAGCTATGCTTGGAAAGTTGACTGCTGGTGCTGTCCGGATTGCGAATCTACCGCTGGAGAGCGAGTTTGAGGCTGCATATGCGGCTTATGTGGATGAGAAGTTGGCGAGAATTGCAGTGATTAATATGCGAGCTTATAATTATACTGTCAATGGAACATCTTCGGTGTTGAATCCGGTCAAAAGACCCAGTCAGGAGTATTCATTTGAGGTGCCAGAAGGGTCTGAGGTTGAGGTGAAGAGGTTGTATGCTAATGGGAGTGATGCGATCAGTGGGATTACGTGGGATGGGTGGAGTTACAATTGGGAGTTGGATCATGGGAAGCCGATTAAATTGCATAATGTGACTGTTGGGGAGTGCCTGAGAGCACAGGGAGGGATGTTGAATCTCACGGTGGAAGACTCGACTGCTGTGATTCTGAACTTCTGATGATATTTCGGTCCGAAATATCATTAGTAAAAGCATAAGCGTTTGGACAACATAATATTCAAACTTGCTCAACTGTACAAGATGAGGACTCACCAAGAGAAAGAGGGCAAATCCAGTCACGTGCCAACGTTCCCATCGGCCGCCCCACGTGTTCGCGGCTTCCAATCACAATTTCCCAGTGACATGCGCCCGGCGCCCGGACATCCGCAAATGCCATCCCGGTGGCCATCCCAAAAAATTATCGAAACATCCGACTTCCGCATGCGCACGCGCATCCTCTCTTTCTGAATTTCATCTTAATCCCGTCAATTGGAGGTTAGTGCGATGGCGATCGCCTCGAGATGGAGTCTCCAGCACGCCGCGAAGTCGTTCTGGGATGTTCTGTCGCAGGGGTGGTATCTTGGTTTCACGGCATTTGGAGGACCGCCGGTACATTTCAAGATTGTAAGGATCGCGATTTCTCATTGCATGACCGCGATTTGAAGGGTGTTAACGGAAAGGGGAGGGGAGGGGAAGGGGGAAGATCACGTGCTGACTTAGACAGTTCCACGATAAGTATGTTGACAAGCTAGGCTGGGTTGATGAGCAAATGGTATGCTTTTCTCCGGTATGCCGAATAACATTTTGCGCTGATACTTCTGCAGTATCAAGAGCTGTTTGCGGTCTGTCAGGCATTCTCTGGGCCAGGGAGTACGAAGATGTATTACTGCCTAAACCTGATACACTTCGGCTTCCTCCCTGCCGTCGTTGCGCTCCTTATTTGGAGGTGAGATTCAATTCATATTTATAATTGTCAACCTGCTGATACATGTCAGTCTCCCAGGTGCGATTGGAATGTATGGTTTCGCTGTGGGCGTCTCTCATATTGGCCAGTCGCTACCTCGACAAGCATATGCTCTCCTCTCTGGTCTCAACGCCGCCGTCGTCGGTATTATCGCCCTGGCCGCGGTCCAACTTGCTCAGAAAGCCATCACAGACAAGATGACCAGGATTCTTGTCTTCCTCGGCGCGTGTGCTGGACTTCTTTACAATGCACTCTGGTACTTCCCGCTGCTCATGTTCCTTGCCGGATGTGCCTCAGTAATCTATGACTTCCGCGTACTCCATCATACCGTCAAATGGGTTTTTAGCTTCTTCCAGAAGAAGAAGCAACAAAGCCCAGAAGATCAGAATGTCGAGCTACCAACCGTGCGACCCACAGAAGCCCAAAAATCCGAAGACGAGAGGGCAAACAGGTCTTCAGATCGTCCTGGGTCAACAAAAGAGTCCTCAACCCAACCCGCAGAAGAAGTTCCCGAACCCCGTATTATCCCCGCAGCACGCACCCTGAACATCTCCTGGCGATTCGGAACCGCGATCCTCGTTGTGTTCATGCTAATTTTCATCATCCTCATGGTTCTGCGCGGCGTTCTCCCACACAAACCCCTCCTCTTCTCCCTCTTCTCCAATATGTTCCTCGCTGGAACCATCATTTTTGGCGGTGGGCCTGTCGTGATTCCGCTTCTACGAGAATACGTTGTCACTGAAGGATGGGTCTCACCCCGTGACTTCTTGCTTGGTCTCGCCATCATCCAAGCTTTTCCCGGGCCAAATTTCAACTTTGCTGTCTTTCTGGGAGGCTTGACGGCTGTTTTCGGCAGGTATAATGCTGCTGTTGGTGCCTTGTTGGGCTATATTGGGATTTTCCTGCCCGGGATTGTGACTGTGCATGGGACGATGGGGATCTGGAGTGCGATTCGGGGGAAGCGATGGGTGAAGAGTGGATTGAGGGGTGTGAATGCCGCTGCTGTCGGCCTGATTTACACGGCCGTGTATCGACTGTGGCAGATTGGTTATGTGGATGAGGGGTTTGAGGCGGGGAAGAGTTTGGGCGATGATCCGTGGTGGGTTGTTGTCGGCGTGACGAGTTATGTCGGTGGAATGTGGTTTGGAGTTAGTGCACCGGTGGCCATTGTACTTGGAGCTGTTATGGGGTTGATTAGATATGCTGTTGTTTCTACGTAGGTCTGTTAAGAGGCCTGAAGGATCTTGCAGTAGTTGAACTCTCAACGCCGCAGCTTCGATGCTTCCTTTCCCGAGCTTGACAAACATCCCTTTCGCCGTATGACTGCCGGCCTTCGCGCTGAGAAGGCTGACTTTGTTCCTTATACAGTATACTCCACTTTCATTTATATCATCTATTTTCGGCTTTAATCCGATGTTAACGGATCGTCCGAGGTTGCCTGACGGTGGGGTAGGTTGGAGCCAAAATAGCGGGGCAATTGACTCCTTGCGCTTAGAAAACCCTCTACAAAGCTCCCAGAACTAGAGCTCGAAAGACTTGCTGAATATATGTATATATATATATATATATATATATATATCGAATCCAAAGCCACATCAAACTTAAGCCCCATTGTAGAGATCAAGCTCCCGAATAAACTTCAAATTCAGACTTCCATTCAAGAACTACTTTGATGTTACTTTCTCAAATTCTAGATTCTGCAAGAAACCCGGAACGGGAAATGCATAAATGCTAACTTGCAGCAAGATCGATCGAAGACAACGAAGACAAATGAGAAGGAGAGTTCGAAGGTGGGCGAGCGTAGACTAAGGATGATGGAGTCGCAGCATCCGAGTCATCCCACCCATTCTCACTCTTCCGAATAATACCCTATGGTCCAAATCTACTTTATTAGCAAATTCCCTCCCTTTCCTATAAAATGGATACACACAGCCACTTCTGGTCCCTCGCTTATAGCAATCAATATAAGCATCGAACTCCTTCGTTGAGAAACGTCCGCACTCCGGCACATACTTCTCCAGCGCTGCATTCACCATAGCCCGAAAGCAGTTCTTGTCGAATCGACTCTTTCATCAACAACGTTTTCATTATCTTCCATCGCTTTGCGGGTGGCGAAATTGGAGACCTTGATGATGGAATGTGGCCGTTTCATGTAATTTGGTCGGTGAAAGATTTCGTGCTGGGAGGCGGGTTGTTGGCCAGCCGATGTCGTGTCTGGATACCATTAAGGTCGTTGACGTTGGTGGGGCGCCGAGTGCTCTGGTTTTGCTGAAGGTTAGTGATTTTTGAGAAGGTGGGATGGGCGGACTTGAATAATTCCCCTCTCCTCTCACATTCGAGGAGGAAGCCTCGATCTTATGGCCAAGTCAAAGAATATACGCCAATAGCACATGCTCAGGAATACCAAAATAAAGACTATCGAGAGCAAGTTCTTGTCGGTTAGAGAAGGGAAAATCCCAGATTTCATTGAAGCAAGGGCACCCAGTCGTCTATGAAATATAGCTGGTTCCTATTTCCAGAATACCTGGGGCTTGTTCGCCCGTTGATCTCTAGAATGGAACAGACGTGCCTCCAAAAGCCTAACTTCAACGCCAGTCTTCGGGATGATCGTCATTGAACTTGAACACACTGCCTTTTTCCATAGAAAACTCACTTTCAGTCATCAGCGAAATCTCTTGACTGGTATGTGACTGCAAATGTCTCGTGTAAGCGAGGTCTGTCGGGCGTGAACCCTGCAGAGTCATTAGCACTAATACGCAAAGCAGTTTAATTTTGACTTACCTTTGAGTTCCTGAAGTTGGGTGTTCCTCCACCCCAAGCGATTGCTGGATTAGAAGAGAGCTAATGTGTAAAAGGAAAAAGATTAGGATAAGGCAACTTTTATATGGCGCGATTCTTGCTATCACTCGATGATCTGGCCTATCGAGATTGGTATAAATACTTGCATAAGGGGTAAATTGGGGTACAGCTATCCCGAGAATAGTTAGTAGGCATGAAATCGAATTTGCGATGCAGGCGTGAAGCTCGAAGGTCCTTTGTTCAGGGAAAGTGGAAGAGGGAGCAATTGACCTTTGTGTGGCGATTGCCGCGATTGAGATCTTTGTCGATTGGAACGGAATCAATGTTCAAGGCCGCATTTGGACATTACGAAAGAGAGTTGGGATTATAGGAGCAGCGAAAGAAGTCTTGACAGTTTGAAATTTGAATGGAGAAGTTCTTAAAGACCCCAGACTTCGCGATCAAATGTGGGAAGAGAACCGAACACGAAATCAGGATGCTTCGACTCATTGATTATTCCACTGAATTCCGAGAAAAAAAACCATATCTACTCATATACCAGAGCAGAAACCACTTGGGCCGTGTTGAGGTGAGGTGTTATTGTGGTGTCGTTGCGATAAAGTTTAGTGGTTGCTAAATCAGTTCTAGCGCCCGTCCTCAGCGTCGTCAACGATAACCATTCTCATCAATCAGTCTCGTCCTCGATTTTCACGACATCCAACCCACCATTCTGCAGCCTCAAACATCAGATTACCACGTACTCCATACGTCGGTCGCGGGCATGGAAGCGGACGAGAATCTGCGCGACCCTCCTCGAGTCTACGATCCGATTTTGCGTACCTTGGCGGTGGCTTGACGGCATCGCTCGGATCAACGACGATTCGACATATGGGTGGCGAACATGGATGCTCTTTTTGTTCGTATGGGTGTTTGTATGGCCTGAGGCGGTTGCAGAGATTCATGCCTCGCTTTCGAGGCTGGGACAGGAGGTTTTCCTTCAACTTACGCCTTCAACATCATGTACTCGTGGCTTGGGTGCAGGAAGCTGCCGTCTATATTCTCCGCAGACACCTTTGGGAACAGGTGGGTGATTAACGGGGGCGCAGAATGGCTGTATGTGTTTAAGTTGTAATAGATATTTGGATACTCCCAAGCTGGTTTTGGAGGTTTGAAAAGAGGGTACCAGGACATGTCTCCTCTTGTGTCTCCTCACTGTCGAAGGCAACAGACCGTGACATCGAACGAAAGGTGGCAGCAAAATTAACCCCGACTATAACGAGAAGAAATATACGGTATTGGTTTGGTCCCCAGTTCGCAGAATGCGCATTAGTAGTGAAGATCTTTTGAGGCGGAAGACCTTTGGAGGGTGCCGAGGTGGTTGTGAGTGCGAGGGCCGTTGAGATGTAAGAATACGGGTATGCGTCCAACACGGGGGGGGTTGATATACTACTGTTTGGGAGGCAGCTTTATGAAGATATCCCATTTAAGTTTGGGCATAAGGTTTGACGTATTCATCGGCGGTAGGAAGGGACCGCTTGCGATTGATCACCTCAGTCCCAACACCTGGCAGGTTAGGGTTGTCATCGCGCTGCAAAAGAACATCAAGCACGCCTTATAGTTCTGCTCTTTCTCTAGGCAAGTCTGACCCTACCATGCTCGCCGGTCTCATTACTGCTAAGCCCAAATCATACTGCCCGTAGGTAAATACATCTCCCCCTCCTCGGTGAAGATATCCATCATGGAGTAAAGACCCAAGGCATGCTTTGTTTAATGGGGCTGCAGATTGATGATCGGAATCACTGGTGACAGCGAAAAGCAACATTGGCAGGAAAAGGAGTTGTTGGAACAAGGGTATTGATCCCCCGAGGTTTATTATATCTATCAAAAAGGTACTTGGCAAGTGGCGGCGAAGGAGGCAGAAGCATAGAGATGGAGGACTATCGTTGCCTGAGCGCATGAGACGAGTTCGGAAGTGTTCAAGAAAGTCGTCGAGAACGAACCTGGCCTCACCTTTTATCCTTCAATCAAGCGCTACCAGCGTGTTCACGCCAACGTTCGGAGAAGCGGCTACCTCCTTTGAAACACGCAGTTCTGAGAATTGTAATCCAGAAGTCAATCAATACCGGAAACACTGCCACGCCATTGTGTCTTCGTCTTGCAAGTGGCTGCTGGGGATCGAACATCGTGCTGCGTGCATGGGCGTTTTTGGGCGGGAATGGCACAAGGTGTTGCATGTGTATTGGGCTCTCGAATAGACTTGTGGGCGTCGAATATTCGAAATGTTGCAGTCGTGGTGCGTTCGAGGGTAGTATTCAAGGACGAAGGGGACACATACTGTGGAACCAGCAGAGCAAAGCGTCGAGCAAGAAGATTCGCAAGCCGGCCTGGGTATGGAAGTACGCAAACCACAAGAGATAGAGCTTCGCAGCAGAAAAGAGTTCGGGTGGAGTGCACAGAAATCTAACGTTGGCGGCAATCGGATTGCGAGGCTGGAATAGAATATATCGATTCCAGGTTGGAGATGCTGGGAAATGACGGGATTGTAAGCGCAGAACAGCTCTGTTGTTAGTCAATCAATTGTTATCGAATTCTTGGGAGGCAACCGCACATCCTCCATATTTCGTCCAAGGCTTCTGTGAGACCGCCGAAGCAGGAACGGCGCCGGTTGGGTTGGCGCGGCCAGGGTTCGCTCTGCAACAGTTGGCGATGCCAGAATATTGAGGTAGATTGACTCGCGACAGGGGATTGCGAAGCATGGCTGTCGCCACCGAGGCATTGCACTTGATGCGGTTTTTGCGCGGTCCCAGCGGGTGTGCGTGGGCGTGGGCGTGGGCGTGGAGGAGCTCAGAGCTGTGTCGGCAGACCTTCTCGAAGTTCCAGGGTGCGTGGAGTGTCCCAGGAGGGAAGGAACTGCTGCGATAGCCTGCCACAACTCAACTTGGTGGTGATGCCAATACAGCCTTCGGGAATCAAACACCGCAATCACTCGTGACGCCGAGAAAACGGACCCGGCCAGATGAAGGTTCGCAGGCGGGTGTTCCAGGAATTCCAACTGCCGTCGGGTGTGGTGAACAACTCAACCAGTACACGGAATGTCACACCATGACAACGAACGAAATCACGGAATAGGCATAGCGACTGGAAAGCGCGAAAAGTTTCAACTTTCATGAGGCTATACTTTAGTGCGATGGAAAGAGCGTGCGAGGTGGCCTGACTCCCAGCCAAGTTCTTTTCCTTAAGTGAAGTGACGACAACGAGGTGAAAATTTTGAAATAAACTTTGGCCACGAAAAGCTTTGATCTTCATGAGCTATGCTTTAGTGTGATGGAAAGAGCGTGCAAGGTGGCCTGACTCCCAGCCATGTTCTTTCCTTAAGTGAAGTGACGACAACAAGGTGAAAATTTTGAACCAAACTTTGGCCATGAGGCAAGAGCAACGAAGTTGTATTTCGAGCGCCATCAAACACAAGGAAGAACACAAGGCAGGTAGTTACAAATCGCAAAGGAGGAAATGGTTATTGCCATGCAAATCGGAGAGATAAATGCGCCCCGTTTCAAGCGTCCGAAACGGAAGGGAATCGTCCCCCCTTAATGCTCGCCTCTTTCAGCGACACCAACAGCTCGTCACTGATAGGCATGTTAACTGCGCCAAGATCGCCCCTAGCAACGCCATCCAAGTTACCGCCGTCCGCACACTGCACCAAGATCGCCCCTAGCAACGCCATCCAAGTTCCAGCCGTCCGCGCACTGCACCAGGTCCCTTCTGAGCCAAGTATATAGAACTTGAAAAAACTTGCAAAGGAACTAAACCTGAGTTGCTTGAAGAGACAGTTTGCATCTCGAGCAAACCTGTTTGCATCTGGTGCAAACTCTGGCTTCCCTCTGGATACATAAGGCCCGCCTTGCTCCCTCTATCCTGAGAATTTCTTCTCTTCTTCCACATCACACAGTAGTACATTGAGAGTCTTCTGCCATCACAAAGACCCGCGCACTCATAACTTCTACTGCCAGACACTTGTCATACAACATTCACACACACCACACACCACAAACCACAAACCACAAACCACACATTCTCATTCTCATTCTCCCAAGTACCATTTGTACAATCACAATGGGTCTTCTCACTTTCATCCGAAAGCTCTTCTCTTCTTGCGCATGTCAGTCAACTTCAGACGATGCCCCTCTTCCTCCGCCGCGCCCAGTCACCCTTGCGCGGGCCCCTCTCCTCCCTCCTCCTCCTCCTCCGCCCAGCCGAACAACCGTCGCTGCGGCCGCTCCTCCTCGTCCAAAGAGGTACTCGACAGAAACGTTCATCACCGCCGCTCCCCGGAAGAAGCCGGTGTATCGTTTCTCGTCCTCGGTTTACTCATCCGTACCATCAAAGTACCCATCGATACGAGAACAGTTCCCAACCGTACGATCACAGTGCGCTGAAATAGTCCTCTGCGCCGAAGACTATATCAAGGAACTGGAGTCCATCCCATTCTCCCAATTCTCCACCGTAGAATCGTCGAAGCCTCGCGCTCGACCCCGTCTTCCGTCCGGCATGTTCTGAAGCCGTTGAACATCTTGTGAGTACTCCATTGCCCCATTTGACCCTCGAACAATCGGGAAATTCGTTCGTTATTGTTCTGGAACATCGCGGCTGACTTCGAAACGCAGACCTCTCTGTCCAGCTGCCTTCGCGCTGTTGACCTCTTGTGTGTGTGTGTGTTTGTTTGTTTGTGTCTTTTGGGACTTGGCTGGGTTTTCGTTCAGGATGGGAATTGCTGGGATAGGAGCTTGAACGAGCTTGACTTTCGGTAAGTTTCGTCGTGACTTCCTGATGAATCTCGACTGACTTGGAAACAGAGTTTGGGACATGGCGTTCTGGGTTCTCTTGATAGGGATACGGCGTTTGGGGCTTTTGGGACTTCATTCTGTTTGGGACTTGGCTGGGCTTTCTGTTCAGGATGGAACTTGTTGTGCTTTCGGGAATTTGGCGGTGTTTTCGTTCAGGAAGGAATTTGGTAGGATACACCAGGCTTTGCCGCCCGTACTGCCTGTACGGATGAGTGGTTGCTGCAAACAACTTCGTCGACCGCGACCCTTAAGGGCCGGCCAATGTACGAGTTGGGCACCACGACCAGCGTTTTTTCTACCACAGCGCAATATCATTATTCTTTTTTCACCAATCTTGATCTCCCTGCGTCGCGACCGTGACAATGTTGTGGTGGTTCGTTCTTGCCATGCGACCGTGAATAGTGACCTTAGCGCTGAAACCCACTGAATCGGTGAGCCTGTAGAAGTTGCAGCACTTCCACCCTATTGAATCCATCGCTGTCAATCCACTTCAACTCTTTTCGCCTGTGCACATCCAGAAGAGAAATCTTCCACTCAACTCGCTCCTCTCCACGCACAGCAGATATAGAAGTGGGGTTTGTATGTTGCGCTGGACGACTTTGCTGGGGGACAAGCACACGCCTCGCTCTGCACTGCATCAAAGTCTACGAAAGTACTCCATCAACGATAGAGAGCGCAAACAATGGATCGAATGCAACTCTGCGAAAAGGAGCACAAGGAGAGTAGAATCCCAGCTCTCCATCAGTGCCAAGTCCAGCTGTCTAAATGCTGACAACCAAATCATAGGCACCGACTCTTGCGAGGCGCGAACCCATCCTGTCCATCGTATGGCCCCGCCCAGCGCAGCGAGGCCCACAAGCACCGTCGACGAATCCAAATATCGCTGAGCCAGAGGTACGATTGAAGCCCCATAATCCGTGGAGGACAAAACCAAGCAGATCCCCAGACCTCCACCAAGAGTTCCAAGGTCCCCACAATCGGTTCAGCAACTCACACAACAAGCCTCATTGAAGCTCCCGCCAGTCATTCCGCCAACAGGCGTGCCTCCACAGGCGATATCTTGCTCGCAAAATCGCTGCCAAGGCCATGGCCGACAGTTACACATAGATCGTCTTGGCCCGATGTGGAAGAATGAGAGTCTGGGCTCTGCATCTTGCGCTGAACGAATCTCCTCGCAGAACGGCGGAAGCATATCCCCAACTGGCTACAACAAAAACCAGATAGTCGATCCACCCACCCGCATTTCGAACACCTCCCTATCGGCAACGGCACCAGCAGTCGAATCGACGGTCTTGGCAGCGCCTATGCCGGTGGGCACAACAAACGCGCAAAACCTGTGCCATCGAAATGGGGGAGAAAGCACCCTCAGCGACCCAGGTGCAGCTGCGAAGCCCGACGGTGACATTCAATCGTCGAAAAACGTCAAGGCTGGGCTCCAGCAGATACAACAACGGGGCCATCTGTTGATGGACCAGGGATCGCACATTCATACGAAGTACCACCTCACAAAATTTAGGCAGAGACCTATAGAAGCTGATACTGGCAGACCGCAGATAACTTGCCCTTCCATCGCATTAGGCTGCCATCCATGGCTTGCCAGGAACAAAGGGTCGGCAATTGCTGCCTGCATATAACGGAACCTTTTGGAAACGACTTCATGACATCTGGAGGTACTTGAGAACGGTCGTCACTCAACGGAGAGGGAGAAGGCGAGATCCCACATTGCACAATGTTCGCACATCAATTTCATATGGAAACCTTGGTTTCAATGGAAATTTGGGCCGTGGGTGAGTTTAGAGATCCCCAGAATCCGGTTCACAAAGCTCCACTGACCAGCCTCGATCAAAGCAGAGTCTTCTCGCGTTGGGCGACTTGGTGACGCAAATTTGCCCATCCTTATCGAGTGCTCTCAGTACGCAGTCCGATTTCCAAGGTGCGACAACCTCGCCATGATGTTCCCCGCTTCCAGCACAATGAGTCTCGATCGCGATCTCGAACCACGATCGACTAGGCGAGGATATCAGACCGCAGAAGGATAATTCTAGCCAGACCTCAAGACCGTCGATATTATTTTGTTGACTATGCAGTGCGCCGTTTCTTCTGAAGGAGGCGGTGCCAGCCTGTGTTGCAGGGTTAGCAGTTCGACCCCCGCTAGAGTTAGTAGAAAGACATTGTGATAAATTCAGAAAAATGCAATATAAAAGATTCATGAAGCGATCAAATTCAACAAGTATGAGGAGAGGAACACTTGTCCGAACAAAAGTATGTGTGGGCACGCAAGTTGCTTGCCCGCGTCGGTCTCGCTTTGGCAGAAAACCCCCTCGAATTTTGGAAATTTCCAAGTGGAATTCATTGCCAAGACGCGCAGCCCAAAAAGACGATTGACACGATAATTTCCCATCATTTGCCGGTCCAGCTTGGAGCCAGCTTGAGGGTTCACGATGCGAAAGGAATAACCGTCTGCTCGAACATTGTACGAGCGCGTGGTGTCTGTGAAAAGTGCCCGAAAATTGGAGCTGGAAAGATGGAAAGGCTTTTCTGACGTCAAAAGTTGGAACAGAAAAGCCAAACTCGCTTCGGCTGATGAGTCAGCACCTCCCATCCACCAGATCTGCTTTCTCCACTTTCCCCCCCTTTTCTACCCGGTAAGTAGTTTCGATAAACAAGTCGTCGCTTAGAGTTGACACAAGGCAGCTGCACGAAGTCCCTATACATCTGAAAAGAGTTGATGGGTTGAAAGGTCGTACAAATAAGGCTAACTGATCTGCGAGCCCCTTCGTGAATTATAGTCACGTGAACGCACTCTTGGACCTGTGATGTTGTAAGGGGAAAAATTCGCTTAAGCCTCAGGCACACACTTCGCTTAATTATGGCGCTAAGGAGTATTTAGCCTCGCTCCCCAGCTTCTACAGTACGAGCTTTCACGCTTCTCCTCAGGGATTTATCGGAATTCTTGAAATCTCTCTCGTATTACGTGACGTGTGTTTTACCCGGTAATTTGTTAACCTGGCACTTGGTTCGCTTCTGCCTATTTCTTCTGTGGATCTTCAATGTTTAGGTCCTTTTGTGGTCACGTGAAATATTTCACGTGACTATGAATGTTCAGACGAAGGGATAAGTACTGGTAACGCTAAGAACGCAGTTCTTGGTTATGTAACCTTTTGTCAGGCAATGGTGTAACGGCTATTATCAGCGCCGGAAACAACATATCACTGGGCACCATGATAATAAGGTTTGTTGGTGGTCCAGATGGTGTGGGTGAGAAGGCCGGAAAATAAGCGATGCTGACTCATGAAGCAGCCCTTCAGGAAATTGGCCGGGGCTGTACCGCCCCCCTTTAATTCAGTCATCCCACCTTCTAGCATGTCAACATTGCAGCAAACTGTCTGCATTCCTCTACTGGCTACGCGAAAGGGACTATTCCTCTGACTGTAGTCACTGCCCCGCATGCCACAGCAATTATCTAGGTACCCTGCCTCTAAACATCTTCTGTTCTATATTTTAAGCTATCTCACCGGACGAAGGGATAGCTTAAAATTAGCATGGGTGATCTTGAGACCGCAGCAAGCTCTGGATGTCTTTCTGTACTTTCCTCACAAGATTTCTCAGCGTCTTCCGGAAACTGTCCCCAGATTTTGAGCCTAACTCGCATTCGGTAAGGGTCTGGAAATACGCGCGAATAGATACTGCCGATACTCTAGGTAAGCTGACCACCTTAGGAGGAATTATGAAACTCGCTTCTCCCCCAGGCAATGGACTAGAGCTATGGCGTCTATTTTTGTTCCGCAAATCCTTTCTTTCAGCATACAACGAATCCTTCTTGCAAGCCTTAAATAGATGGTGGGAGTTTTGTTGTATTCGTGCTAGTTGTTGGCTATCATCCCCGTTTTTGTGAAACAGATTGCTTAAGAGGGTGAGCAGGCTGTTCACTGTACTTTTCGTACCGAGCCTCGCTTATCTTACAACAACAACAAGCTTTGTGATCGATCCTTCTTTCTAAAAAATGAGTTTAACCATGCACAATAAGCTTAACTATAAGACAGGAGGAGTTTGCACAAGGTTTCCGAGAACATACTTTCAAGCTCCTACACGGTGCCTCTCCTCAAAAACTTGGATCAATAAAATGAAAATAGAGTTGTAATCCTGAACACAGCCCCTTCCAAATCACTATAATCAAGAAAGTGATTTATAATTCCGAGAGTCTCTCTAGTAGGAGGGTGGTATATAAACATCCCAGGTCTCTGAAAGTATCAACATCATCAACTCTTCTCATCCTCTCTCATCTTATTCTCTATTTGCAAACAAGTTTCACAATCAAGCCTCGCTCAACTACCCATTCCTCCCTAGTTACCATGAAGTTCTGCACTAGCATCATTCTCGTTCTCGCCAGTACTCTCATTACTGCATCTCCAGTGTCCCTCGCCAAACGTGCTTCAAATGCGGATGCAGTTCTAGCAACAATAAACCAGTGGTTGAATGACATTTCTGTAAGTCTTCCTCCTTTTACTTTTAGCTTTCCTCTTACAATTCAACAAGTGCTAACTCTATATTTTAATCCCTAGAGAGTGAACGCTTTCCTTAACACACTTGCCAATAACGACCCCAATGCCGTGGCAGACGGAGCGATGGCCTTCACTTTCGCCAACGACGAACCCAACCAACTTGCAGCTCTGAACAGTTTTCTCCTTCCCACTGACACGGCAGGTTTGAATGCCGTGGGAATACTTATGCAAGTTTTTCCGATGGTACCCGCAGCATTCATGGCTATTGCAAATAGTGGTGGAGATCAGGGCGTTATCTCAACCCAGGTCAACATTATCAATTCAGTTAGGTTAGTCAATTCCTTTTGCCGTAGAAATGTCAAAAGAAGCGGAAGACGAGGAAAGACAAGAGTTGATGAAGGCTAACATGAGCGTCACTTATTTAGATGTGCTACTGTTTTGCCGCAAATAGGGATATTGTTTAATGCCGCTGCGGGAGACAATGACCTGGGGCCACAAGATACTCCGACTGGACCACTGGTGTGCCCAAATCCACCTACATTGGCTTAGATAGTTGCTTCAATTGAGAATGAGCTCTGTTCGAGGCTGCGTTGGGGGTGAATCGCGCGTTAGCAGAGGAGTCATGGCGTTCAGTTCGAATTTGGGGTTCGAAAATTTGTTGTATAGGAGTAAATATATTATATGGTTTGATTGTTTCTCTCTCTCGTAGCTATTGCGCAACACAGAACAAGTTTTGCAGGGAGGACTTTATATCCATTATCTTAGAGTCTTAGACTAGAGATTCGTGTGCAAACCCTATTTAAGTACATTTAAAATAGCCGGAGAATGTTTCGACGGTTTCTCCCTGAGATCGTCCCTAGAAAGCTATTTATATCATAAAAGTTA
This sequence comes from Hyaloscypha bicolor E, assembly GCF_002865645.1. NCBI lineage: Eukaryota > Fungi > Ascomycota > Leotiomycetes > Helotiales > Hyaloscyphaceae > Hyaloscypha > Hyaloscypha bicolor. The sequence continues at coordinate 93,876 of NW_020194655.1, forward strand.
CTCGATTTACCTAGCTATTAAAGTAGGGGAAATAACCTCATTTCCACTCAAGCAATAGCACCATGCACGTGGCAGAACGAATTCTAGCAAGTGCCGCTGGCTATCCTTACACTCTGAATAGGTAGCAAGAGAGGGTAACTAACTATAAAACTGAAGCTGCTAACAATTAGGTCACAAGTCCTATGAAATAGGACAGGACGACCGAAGAACTTTCTCGGTCGTACAGTACGAAAGAAGGGAGAAAGTGGGGAAAGTCATTGGGAAATTTAATTGCAATTCCCCCACACTGCCTGCAGTGTCCACAATGCCCACATTTCAAAGCCCGTTCGTGGGCAAAGGTAGCACCCAAACAGTGTGTCAAAGGATTATTCAAGTTATTCAAGTTATTCATGAATATTCATGAATAACTTGAATAAAATATAAATAACTTGAATAAAATATAAATAACGAGCAGCTTAAAAAACTTGAGTAAAATAGAATAATTATTCATGAATAACACGAATAACCATGAATAGTCACGTGTAAGTCACGGGATTATTATAAATTAACACATATTTTAATTTTAAAAAAATAAATAAGGTACTTATTAAGCAAGCTTATATAAGGGCACTTAAATACTGATTTTCTATAATAATAAACTTGAAGTGTTACTAAGGTTCAATTTACTTACTAAGTGCTACTACCACCTGATTAGGTAGTGAGGTGGCACTAGGTGCGGCCCCCCCCCCTGGAGCCTTACCTGACTAGGCTAGCCATATCACGTATAATAATCACGTGTGTTATTCAAGTTATTCATGAATATTCATGAATAACTTGAATAAAATATCAAGTTATTCATGAATATTCATGAATAACTTGAGTAATATATGAATAAAATATGAGTAACGGGGTTTATACTTGAATAGAATATGAGTAACGGCCATTATTCTATTTTACTCTATTCATTTGACACACGGCACCCAAAACATTCAAGTCAAGATTAAATAGCCTCACCCAACTTATGACCGCATCCTTAGTATTAGTTCCATATTTTAAGATGTTTTATAATCTTGGCGCCACGATTCTGGTTCTTTCACGATTTACTCAAGAGATTCATGCCGAATTGGATTTCCTTGCCTCGGATACTCTACTGTTTCGACGATGGCCAGCATTCAGTATCTTGAGAACATTCAGGAACTCGATGCACAACATTGACCCACTCCGGCATTGCAACTAACACTTTGCTGGACCTCAGCCCCCGCGTCGAAGTTTGATATCTTATGGCGCTTTTGTTGGGCTCATTCTGGATTGAATTCTGTTTGTCTTCTATCGGCTGTCATCATAAAGCGTTTGGATGAAGAAATGGACTTTTGAAGCATGCACGTCGGATTGACAAAAACGGGCGGTGAGGGTATGAAAGTATTGATTCATTTCCGTTCCCCCCCCCCCCCCCCAACCATCACGTGGCCTTGTACATATACATGATTCGATGCAAACCCGCATCCAAATTCCCAACACCCGGATATCTTGCTCCCCCTCCAAAACAAAGCCTCACCCATTAATCCACCACTCAATCGCCTCTCTAAGCAGCACCGCGGTATGGCTCATACTGCTGAGGTCCAGAAGGAGCATTGACGTAGACGACCGTTCTCGCACTGCGGCGTTTGACGCACCAGATGATCAGGGTAATCCAGAAGGCGATCTTGAAGATGACGCCGAGAGCTAAACAAGCGATACCAGCATCCCAAAGCGCGCCCTTGGGACGGCAGTCTGAATAGGCGACGGAGTCGTTGAAGCTGTTGGAATCGTTGGTGGAGACGGTGCATTGGTCATTTGCTGCGCTGTTTACCCAGGCACCGAGGAGACCGCCGCCGATAATGAAGAACATGGCTGCGAGGCAGAAGCAGAGGATGGGCCACCGCTTGCGAAATCCCTGCTTCTGGACGATCTCTTGTTGGTATGTCATTTTGGCGGTGTTGTGGGTATTGAGCGACGAGAGAGAGAGAGAGAGAGTGTGTGTGTGTGTGTGTGTGTGTGTGTGAGGTATTGGAGAAATTGCTGGTCAGAGAGGCATGTGGTTGGCAATGAATTGTTGTTATGAAGAAGGTGAGAAAGTAACATGCGGAGAGCGAGATCTTTAAACGATTCGGCTTGGGGATGATCGTTTCCTACGCCCTGCGGCACGGTCAGGCGAAGCAGCCCGCTAACGAAGATCTATTCCTGAATCCACTGAATCCTTCCAGTCAGCCTCGCCGAATCCTTGCATAAGTGCGAAAATGCGCTAATGAGGCGCATGGCGCAAATTGGCAGCAATGTTATTCGGAATTGAGCCAATGAGAACGGTTATGCTCAACCTAATCTGTGGCCATCCTTGGCGTGAAGGTTGAGCAATACCCCCTGAATCCCCACACTCGAAACACAGAGCCACGGCCGCAGGAACTGTACAGCCCTATGGCCACCGTCGAAAGACGCCTTCGCTCCATTGCTTTTCGCAGAGCGATCTGGCGAATGAAACGAGTCGGATCTGCGTATCGGATAAGGCAGTCAGACGGACTCCAGCCCCCAGGGGAAATTGGCGTCGATCGAAAAGGTCAAGAACCTTTGAAAGTGCTGCTCTCGAAGAACCATAGTTCTGGACACTACCAGGTTCAAAGAGCGACAGATCACATAGCATAATCTGCAAGCAAGAGTACTAAGCAGTCAACTCTTATTAAGCTCCACACCGCATTTGGAAAATGTGTCACGTGAAGATCACGTGTTGCGCCCTTGTTTTTCTCTAGGATGCTAAGCTCCACTTCCCCGCCCGCTGCCATGTTTCTCACAAAGTGACCTGGTTAGGAAAGAGTCCTCAGTTCCACCTCATCCTCTGCCCGCACTCGATAATTCTCCAGCATGCCAAGTCTAGATGCAACTCCGGAGTAAAGCGGACCTAACGGACGTGACGTCTACAACGCTCGTTTGTTAAAATGGATAACCTATCGCAAAGCGAAACATGATATTTTCACCGCGGATCTTTTATGCTTCTTGCAGCACCTACTGCACTTTTAAGTCGTGATTCTCAATGATCTGCCCCAGGCTGTTTTCGACTTCACTACTTTCCATTCTATCAAATTTATATACAAACTTCTTCTCGAGTTTCAACAATCTTCACAACTACGCAGACAAAATGATTGCTACTACATATCCGGAGCTCGGTGAAAAGACAGAAAGTTTGGAAGCGGCTGAGAAGTTTGCTGAGCAAATTCGTGGTAAGACAATTCTCGTCACAGGTGTGATATCGTGGAGGCCAGGCTTGGCAACGATACCTGAGGCATCGATTCGGTATCGATACTGGATGGTATTACTCAGGTATTACTAATATCGATACCGAATCGATTCTTATACCGCTTTCTACCCCGCACCCTTCAATTTTTACTCTCTTTACTTCTCTCACCTCACATTACGATTCCATTCAGATTATACTCTCAAAATGTCTTCTCCATCTAAACTAGACTCTTCCTTTTTAGCTTCCGCTTCAGTAGAATTAATTTCGACTTCCCAGAATCATACAAAATGGAGGTCTCCTGCTTAGAAGTACTATCGTTCTCCCACTAAGGAGGAGAACCAAGCTTATCTTTATTACACTTATTATACTAATTCAGAAAAATCGCCATATAGTACTTCTATTACTCAGAATATAAAGAAGTACTTGAAAGGCCATTACCAGATTATTATTGAGAAGGTTTTGAGCAAGAACCAAGTAGCGGTTAATTTGCAATTAAAGCAATATTACTAACAAGTTACTAGAACGAGCGAGAGAGAGGAGCTTAATACCGAGATCCTGGAAGCCCATCTCAATAGCTTAATTATTACTAAAGCTTTGATTTCTCTTATTATTATACGGAATTTGTCTTATACTCTCATTAAATAGCCAGAGTTCTATACCTTTTACTAACTACTAAACCGAGCTATTACGGGCAAAATTACGACTTCTCATTCAGGAATTACTAGTTCAATTAAAGAAGCTTGGGGAAAATATTAGAATACCATATAACAAGTACTCCAGGCTATACTCTTACTTATCTATATCTCTCTTAATATCTGGACTTCTCTAAATTAATAGCTTTTACTTGCGATCTATAACTACTTTACTACATATAATAGAAAGTAATAAAAGGCCCTTCTCACTTTAAAGAAAGTTTCTGGCCATAGCTCAGAGGCTCAAATAGCAGTTTTTTGGCTAGTTCTTCAAAATTACGATATTATTAATAAGCTTAGAGCTATTATAAGTAATAATAGTTCTATAAATAATATTCTTTATTATATAATTCAAAAAGAGCTAAAGAATATACTTGGCTTAAATTAGAAAGCAGATTACTAGTATATTTGCTATCTAGGCTATATTATTAATCTGATTATATAAGCCTTCTTATTTATAAATCAGGTTAGCTTAAAGAAGCTTAATTCGTATAATAAGTAAGAGCAAGCTAAAGCCTTTAATATAATAGAGGCAATAAGGGCCCAATTCAGGCTAATAGGTTCCTTTAGCTAAATATATAATATTATAGTTTATATTTATAAATTAGCTAGAAGAATAAAGAAGTTCCATATATTTATAGGAAGGCTAATTCTAATAAATAATCATATAAGATAAAATAGCTAGTATAAGATACTTCTTATATTACTTAACTTATGGCCTATAATAAAAAGGTATTATTAAGACTATAAGAAAAAGCTTAAGAAAAATATCTTGATTCCCAAAAATTAGAAAAAGCTTTATATAATTAAGAAGTTCCTTACTTCTTTTATATAAGCTACTTTTACTACTAAGGGCTCGACTTCTCTTAATTCTACCCTTTTTATAATAGATATTTTAATTAAATACCTTTAAGAAAAAAATATAAGTTTTCTTTTTCTATTATATAATTATACTAATTCTAATAGGCCAAATATTAGAAGAATAGAGATCCAGAGAAAAAAGACTTTCTTTACTAAATTAAGGCAATATATAAGGTTCTAAATAATTATTATATAAAGACTAATATGTCTCTAGTTTATACTATTATATTAATTTTAAATCCTTGTAATTATATAAGATATATTAAGATATATTAGCTAAAGAAATAGTCTAAACCAGTTCTAGTTAAGATTAAAAAGCTCTGGGAGAAGTATAAGGAAAGGGCTATAATTATACCTACTTTTCTAGCTTTTTCGTATAATAGCTCGTCTTATAAGATATTAGAACTAGATACTTTTAATCAAATTTCTATATCTTTCCGGATAATAGCTCGGCCTATAAGTTAAGATAAGTTTAAGGACTATAACTTACTAGTATTATATAATCCTAGTAAATAGGGAGCCCTTACTTAGTAGTATTAGGATATATAGAGGCAATACTAGCCAAGGCTCTCTTTTATAATTATTAATATCCTCTTTATTCCACTAATAAGTAATGAGCCAGAGAAAGTATTTTTAGGAAATTAATATATAATAGGCTAGAATAGGGCAAAAATAGAGGCAGAAACTATTAAGATATAAGAATATTTAAAGTATTAAAAAAAGAATAAAATTCTAAATATTTTCCTTAAAACTAGCTAGGGAAAAATCAAAAAAGAGCAAATATTAAGAGCTTAATATAGTCTATTAGGTATTATATAAAAGCCAGGCAATTATATAATATAAAGAAAGTAGTTCTATCTATTTATTTATAATAGAAGAAATACTCTAGCCAGGATAATATCCAGGCTTTAAAACCCGGCCACTTTATATAATTTGAGGGGGTTTAGGTTATCCTCTACTATTACTTTCTCCTCTATTATTATTAATATCTCGTATACTATAATAGGTCATATAACTATAATAAATACAATTACTATATGCTCTATACTACTCTTCTCCAGGAACCCTTAAGCACTCCTCAAAAATGCCTTAACTATTTTAGTAAGCAGTATAAGAAGTACGGATATTAACTTAGCTATTATATTATTTAGTATAAATTATATAAAGTATAAAGAAGTAACTTATACTTATTAAATCAAGATTATATTAATAATCTCAGGAAAAAGCGGGATATTAAAGATATTAGGAGTATAGGGATCCTTAATTATAATATCTAAAGGGGCAGGATTAGCGATATTAAAGGTATTTTGCTATTAAGGGCTACTAGTAATAATAGATGGCTCTAGTTTATTACCTTCTATATAAAGGAAGTAATATACGTTATTATAGCTATTAAGACGAGTCCAGATTACTAGATCTTGCTGAGCTTGAGCTACTATCTTGACCAGTATATGTGTATATATGTGTATATGTATGTATATATAGGGGTAGGTAGAATGGAGGGTATGTGGAAAGTATTTGTAAATTGGAGAGAGGGTTGGGAGCTGAGAGCTTATTTTAAAGGTATCTGGATTATCGAAAATTAAAAATGGGAGTATAAATGACTCAGATTAAGCTATATTATATTATATAAAGCTATAATTTACGTAGTTATTTGGTATAGTTCAGACGATGGCACCAAAATTAGCTGGGGCCTTAGAAATAGGGCAAAGTATTACTAAGAATCGATTCGGTATCGATAGTATCGATACCTTACGATTCTGGCATTGATACGTATTAATACCGGAAATTAGGTATTTCTGCCAAGCCTGGTGGAGGCATCGGATTTTCAACCGTGAAGGCATTTGTAAGTAGTAAGCCCCGGCATTAGAACATTCAATACCAATTGGTGCCTCAACAAGGCCACACAATCTCCATCCCATCTCATCGTAGCGGGCCGCAACCCAACTAGAATCCAAGGAAGTATCGATGCGCTCAAAGTCAACTTTCCAAAAGTAGAACTAAGGTGCCTCGAGCTCGACCTCTCCAACCAGAAATCAGTCCGTGAAGCGGCGGCAAAGGTTCTCACCTGGAAAGATGTTCCCACCATGGACATCCTCGTGAACAACGCCGCCGTGATGAACCTCCCAGAACGCATGCTCAACGAAGATGGAATCGAGACGCAATTTGCAACCAACCACGTCGGAAACTTGCTCTTCACCTGCCTCATCATTCCCAAGCTCTTCAAAGTTGCAGAAACCAGCCCGAGAGGTGCAACGCGAGTCATAAACGTCTCTTATCTGTCGTCAGTGGTAGCAGGAATGAGCTGGAGCGACATTAATTTCAACAAGATCAACAAAGCTTTGCCCGAAGCTGAGCAGCCGCCTTACAGCACACACACATTGGAGTGAAAGCACGCCACCACTTGGACCGTAGCCGCACCTGGCGAGGTTCCATATGACACAACGAGAACGAGCTCGCGCAAACGAGAAAACTCAAAACAGGAAATGTCTATATAGAAACCAATATCGAGACATTCGGCAGAAAAGTTTGAAACACAAATACGACTCAATGCTCATCCGTGACAATCGCAAGAGATTGTTCCCTAGAATTCTGCTGGCTTGGGAAACTTCATGCGGATCTTTACTTGAGGCGCGGCTTACTGAGCTTATCGAGCCCCTGGAAGTCATTTGCTCGTAAAGGGACCAACAAGACTTCCCGGCGATTCAAGGATTGTTACGTACCTACAAGGCTGAAAAAGCCCAATCTGCAATTTAGGATGGTTCTTTCCGTATCAGGTATACATGTGCCGCAATTTCGTCTCAGCTTTATGACCTGAGGGTAGTCGCTCGACAGCTTTCCAGCTTCTTTTTGAATTTTTGAATGAGATAGTCCGGACGATTCGATGAGCCACACTCATGACTTGCTTGTCTTCATCTCCTTCAACCACATCTTAACTATTTCCTCCTGCTCTGTATCCGTCAATTCTTTCAGCCCCAACATCTCGTTCGCCGCCATATACCTGAAATCTCCACCATACCTCTCCCCAAGACAAAATGGAATATAAAAATTCATCATCTTGCTCTTATCTCCCTTCTCCAATGATTCAAATGCCTCCCTCGTCACAGTCTCAATATTGCTCTTTTTCTCCTCGAAGTTGAGACCCGAAAACTTCTCGGCTAACCTTGTCATCTTTCGCTCGCTCATTGCAGCTGAGTAGACATAAACGGCCTTATTCCTCGTCTTCACAGCATACTCAGGCAGCAGACTCTTCGCTACACCTTCCCCAATCCTCTCAAGGGTAGTCGTGCAGACAATCTTCTCGCCATTATCATGAAGTACCGTGACTTTCGATTTAACACCCGGCCCCATCCAGCCCGAGAGCCAAATCACCGAAAGAAAGAAGGGACCGTTGTTGATGCTCGTCCACTCGATCATGCCCTCCTTCGCAATGTCCTCAACATATTTGCGAATCTCAATCTTGTTTGTGACAATCGGCAAGGCACGGGAGAGCTCATTTTCAAGATTCGTACTGAATTCAGAAGGCACGATGCGTTTGACGCCTGCGGAGATGGCGGCGTTTATCCAGATCTTGTCAGTTGCAAGGCGGGGGTTTGGCATGGCGGAGACGACGACATCTTGGCCTTTGAATGCGGAAGTGAGGTCTAGCTCGCTGCTCAGATCGACTTTGAGGCTTTTTGCTGCTCCGTTGGGGATATTTGTGGAGTCCTTCCTCTGGACGGCCGTTACAGTGAAGCCGGCATTGTTGAGGGCAATGAGGATCTTGGACCCAAGGTTGCCTGTTGCCTGGTTATGATGTTAGCCCAGACATTATGAGATAGATGAACCGAATTACTCCTAAGAGAGCAATGTTATGGAAAGTGGTGATTGACATAATTAACTTGATGGTTGGATCTGGTGGATTCGATGGAAAGTTTGAAGATGGTGGCAGATACGACCATAAATAATGACGTACGAATGCTGGGTCGCAACTGAGGTAAAGACTGCTTATAGACAGCTTCGCAAAACTCAGGTTTCAAATGGTCCGCTTAAGAACATCCATGACATGGTGTCCGTGCCGACGTATTGAGCCAGTCTGCAGTCGGTCCGACATAATAATAACAAAATAGTCGGCCTTTTACGCCCACAACAATTTTTCAACTATAATCCCGATAAACTAATATTAAGTAGTGCGATTATAGAGTAGTATAAGGCGAATAAAACGTATTAACTCGATTTTTTATATACTGGAAGTTAATTTATAATTGAATTTTAAAGTATATAAACTAGTTCTCTCGTAATAATAATAATATTAAATATTAGAGAATAATGAATTAATTATATAAAGATAAAGGACAATTTTAATTAATACGATTTATACTAATTAGTATTATAGTAGGAGATTTTCTTTTTTGTTGTTCTTGTAGTATCGGACCGACTATCCCTTCATCCGGTGAGACATTAGCTCGCTAGCGGCCGCATGCGAATATCCCCTTACAACCGTCTCCCTCCAATCAAGCATCCGCATTTATGCGGTCGCTAGCCCTGCCAATGTCTCACCGGACGAAGGGATAGTAGTAGTACCTAGTTTATTCTTTCAACGGCATTTAAGGTGTAGCAAAGTCCGTGACCTCGAAACCCCACAGTCATAGCCAGCACAGTGCGCGATTCTGACAAATCTGATACAAGAGAAAGGCAGCTGATCCATGAAAGCCAAGGATATTCAATCAATGGAACTCCGTATGGTCGAGCTGACAAACAAAAGGTGTCGAAGTGGCTACTTGTGGCCTTGAAGCTCGCGACGCAAAGTCCACAGGCCGAGGGGTCTTGGCGATTGGTGCAGGCGACGGCCCTAAAAACAACAGTTGATATAGCTTTCTTGAGTATCCTTGGTGAAAAGAGAATTTCGATAAGCCTGCCAGGGTCTGCTCACTCAAATTTCAGCTCTCCAACTTCATCGATGTACATCAAAGGCTTTATGGGCACTTTTCGTTCGAGAACAGTGCATCATTCCAACTCCATTTATGTCCCATATGTACGTCGACTCATATCGTACAATTAGCGTTCCCCATTCGGAGCAGAGTCTGCCAAAGCCCATAACACCGGAAACGCCAATTGACTGCCCATCAAATACGGTTTCCCCCGTCAACGCTCATCTAGGGAATGGAATCCTCTTCCCGAAAGCCAATGCCACCCATCCTCCAATCAAACACAGCCCTCCCAAGGGTGTAACCGGCCCCAATGCTTTGAACCTCTGCGGGTCAAGCACAAGCAAGTATATGCCACCACTGAACATAGTCATGCCTGCTACGAACAAACTGGCTGCGAGTGTGTTTTTCGGGGCAACGGCGCTGGAGAGGAGGAGGACGCCGGAGTGAACGAGCTGTGGAAGGAACAATTGTGAGCATAAGATGTCTGACTAGAAGAGGAAAGACAAGAGTTTGAGAGAGAGGGGGAGAAGGGATGTACTTGGTAGTGAGCTGCTGTGTTCCAGTCCGCAATCCGCGCTGGGTCTGCGATCTTCTTCTTTAGGCCATGGGCGCCGAACGCACCGAGGGTGACGGAGGAGGCCCCGTAGATGCAGCCGAGTGTCCAAAAAGGGAGAGGCATTGTGCTGATGTGGATGATGTTCAATTGAGGTTCAGGTCAGACAGGTCTGACAAAGTACAAGTCGTCCTCGGAAGGTTTCCGCTGGAAGCCGATGGGATGACTAAGCTGGCCCACTTCACCTCACCACTCCTGAACCCCTTTTCATCTCGCTTGAATTTCGTGTTTAGATCTCGGAAAGATCTCTCGTCTTCTTTAACGTTCTTTACTTCGTTCTATAAACAATTTTCATCAGAGTTTCCGCCATATCAACTGCAAAGCCGGGGTCGTTAATATCCCTCATGTCCTCCACAACTTTTACACCAGTCCCCCTCAACCCTTCCTTGAGCGTCTCTGCAAGCACTGCATCTGCATCTTGATCCTCAAACACCTGTCCAGGGGTAGCAATCATACTGACCCCTCTTCTCGGAATCCAAACCTCCACTTTCTCCCGCTCCCCCGCAAACCCCTTAATCTTCTCAACTATAAAATTTCCAATCATCCTACATTCCTCCCTTGTAGTCCTCATCAATGTGACGGTCGGATTATGCTCCAACAGCTTCCTCGCCTTATAGCTTCCTGGGACAGTGCCTTTTGGCCCAAAGTTCACCATATCCGTAGCTCCAACCGAGATGATGTTCGGAACTCCCTGTTTCAGCGCCGCTTCGAGTCGAGAGGAGCCTGCACTCATATTTCCACCACAAAGGCAGTCGCAAATCTCCGTTGTTGTGACGTCCAATACTGCGTCCAAGGTACCTTCAGAGACCATACGTTCCATTGCTTTCCCGCCGTGACCTGTGGCGTGAAAGACGAATACCTCCACTGGATATTTGGACGTAAGATATTCTCGGATGGTATCTACACAAGGCGTCGTAACTCCAAACATCGTGACACCGACTCGCAACTTCCTTTCTGATTCGGGTTTGAGGTCTTTTTGGGCCAACATGCGCTTCTCATAGGCAGTACTCATGCCCAACATAGCAGCAGCAGCATTCCCCAACACATCCCTAAGCATCGCATTTGTCCCCGCGATGTCAACGACAGAATACATCATTGTGATGTCTGTTTCTCCCACAATAGGACCTGTGTCCCCGGATGCCACCGTACTCACAATAAGCTTTGGCATCCCGAGAGGTGCGACTTCTCTCATGACTGCTGAGACGAGTGAGGTCCCACCTGAACCTCCCGCGCTCAAAATCCCGTCCACGTCTCCTTTTCGTATGAGATGTTCCACGTATGCCGAAGTGCAGCGAGTCATGTACTTTATGATCTCTCCCCGTGGTGGGGATTTGAAGTCGAATGCATCTGCTGGGCCGTAACTTTTCACCAGGTCCGGTTGTGAGATTGTGATTGCTTCGTGATGGATTGGCGTGCGACCGCAGTCGATGAGGGTGATTTTAAGAGGCGTCGACGCATTCTGAGATAATTCTTGTAATTGTGATCGCAGGTAGAGGAATTCCTGCAGCTTCGTGTCCAGAGTACCGATGAGGATTAGATGCGGCATTGTGTGTTCACCTTGACCGGGGTAAAGCTTATGAGAGAAAGGATATGAGCAGGTGGGTTTCGATAAGACGATGAAGAAAGGGAGATGCTTTCAACTCAAGTCATCAAACTTTCTAGATCGCCTAGGATAAAATACCTAATCATCTAGCATGTTGCCCCACCATTACCCCGCTTTTGATGCTTAAGCGAATCGGAAATAGGGGCTGCCGACGTCGACCCATTTTTGCTGACGTCTTCGTGATCATCAAACTCCCTCAGCCTCAATTCTCAACTAGAACGTATATTAACATGTTCAAATTGATAACTCAGCAGAATTCGATTGAACTCTAGGCCCCACAGAGACTCTGTTCAGCAATACCCAAGTTGATTCATCTTAACCTCATCCAACCTTGTCATTGCAACCGTCTCTCACTCTCAAGATCCTAAACATGGCACCACCAACAAACCGAGATGAAATCCTCTCCCGCTTCTGGAACCAAGTAAAGCAAGGGAAACCAATTGTTGGGGCAGGAGCAGGTATCTATCGTCACTCGTGATTTCAACCGTTCTGACACGAGAAACAGGAATCGGCCTCTCTGCAAAATGCGCCGAAGCAGGCGGCAGCGACCTGATAATAATCTACAACTCAGGACGTTTCCGTATGGCAGGGCACGGCTCACTCGCCGGTCTTATGCCTTACAGCAACGCCAATGATGTCGTCGTCGATATGGCTCCCGAGATTCTCGCTGCCGTCAAGCACACCCCAGTCATCGCGGGGGTTTGTGGTACTGATCCGTTCAAAGATGTGCCGAGATTCTTGAAGCAACTGAAGGATATGGGCTTTGCGGGTGTGCAGAACTTCCCTACTGTTGGGTTGATTGATGGGAATTTTAGGACTAGTCTTGAGGAGACAGGGATGGGATTTGGGAAGGAGGTCGAGATGATAAGAATGGCGAGCGAGATTGGAATTCTGACGACGCCGTATGTCTTTAATGTCCAAGAGGCAGAGATGATGGCCAATGCGGGTGCGGATGTTGTTGTCGCGCATATGGGGTTGACTACTTCGGGGACGATTGGAGCGAAGACTGGGAAGAGCTTGGAGCAGTGCGTTAAAGACGTTCAGGAGATTGTTGATACGGTAGTGAGGATTAAGAAGGAGACCATTATATTGTGTCATGGGGGACCTATTGCGGCCCCTGAGGATGCGGAGTTTATTCTGGGTCGTGTCAATGGCTTGCATGGGTTTTATGGTGCAAGCTCGATGGAGCGATTGCCGGTTGAGGAGGCAATTACGCGGATCACGAAGAGCTTCAAGAACATTTCTGTCGCGAAATCTTAAATTTAAGTTTGCTTCCGGCGTCTCGGCAGTACTATCTGAAAGAATGTACTGTTATGCCCACATCTCGGAGCGAAGGTGTCGACAAACAATATGGGAGTCATAACGCAGAAAGCAATTGCGCTGGTCACGTAATTCGCCCCTATCGTCACCCTTCAGTGCTCACGCTTCTATCAAATGGCGAAGGATCAAAACGACTGTCGAAAGTCACGAGACATGGGAAGAGTCCGCCATGCAATCATACTTGGAGCTTTGCTCAGCAAGTGGGCAAGTTTTGGAGTATGCGCGATTTTTGCGCAGAGTGTGCCGTTGCCTCACTCGTTATCATTTCTGGCTGTGCTGGAAAGGCATCCCATTTGCTCGCGGTCAATCAGCCTCGCTCGCCCTGCCAGCCACCACAGCGAATTCCAACGCCACGGACTCGTTTCGACTATCGGGACAACGAGGGAGCCATTCACTGTCACACAGAGCCCGTGACGTTATCGCGCTCTCGATCGGTCTTCGCAACTTTTCACCTTTTTGTGCTGATCTGTTGCATGAATGCTTGTCACCTGTAACCTGTCACCTATCACTTGTCATCAGTCAGAGAACGGCCCAAGCCACGCATGAAAGTCGGATTACCCTTTCCATCGAGGAGCGGCGATCGGATGCAGAAGCGGCTGCTCCGTGCAAGGCCATGGCCGTCGACGACGATGTGAACAGCTCGATTCAAGCAGCTTTGATTGCATTTGAAAGAGCAAGGAAATTATTACAGAAAATATGCAAGCCACCAAGGACGCCAGACACGATGTTCCTAGAAGAGACAGTTACAGCGGCGCGACGTCTCGAGCGTCATCTAGCTCAGAGTGTGATGAGAATCAACAAGTCCTACGATCAGGGCTTGAGCGATTGCGGTAAAGCCTTTATAGAAGCTCTTGCTGACGACCGTGAGTTGTAGAAGCTTGATTTCCTAGTCTTTAAAGCTACGATATGTAGCTAACCCCATGAACAGAAGCGATGATAAACAGAATCCAAAGCTTCTCGCTAGGTCTTATGAATCAAGTCATGAATCTACAAGAAAGCCTGGATGAGCCATACACACTCAGCTCGGAGTCAATTCAAGTGTTAAGAAGCGAAATGGACAGATGCTGTACCACAATACTTGACTTCTTCGACAGACTTCTGCTCGAGTTACAGATGGAAAAGATTAGAGACCATCCGAATGGGATCTATTCCATTGATGCTACCAAGGCAAATCCTCAATTTTCTCCAAAATCAGGTACTCCTCGGTCACTGAGTTGGCAGAGTCAAATCGGGAGCCCTGTCTCACCAATGGATCAACCACGATCTCCCCGAAGCCCACACCAGTTCAGTGACGGAAGTCCATCAAGCTCCAGGCACATATCCGCCTCCCAGACAGAAGACAGCCGTTTCTCGGTCGTCTCTGGACTTTCCGAATCCCCGAGTAACGATCTGATGCAAACGACACCCTCCCAACGACTGATTGCAACAGAAGAAGTACGACGACATCTCGAGAAAAATGAGAGGTTTCTTGCACGCCGCCGTCAGTCGAAAGTGGCATTCCAGGAAGAACTCCAGGCACTCTCTTCAGCTTGGAGTCCTCGTCCATCATCTGATGGGGAGGGCAATAATGACGTTTTGGGTTTAGCTTCAACATTGAAGCTACCAGGCTTTGGCATGAACGTTACTGATGGGATCGAAGCGATGAAAAGGGAGTCAACCAGCACAAGCGTGGCAGATGGCCTGATGCTCGTAAACGAATCCAACGGACTGACACCGTCGACGAGTACCTTCTCCGCACATTGCGTCATTAGCCACGACAGTTCATTTTACAGATATGGTAGTTTTTGCGAAGGAGCAAAATTGGCTTCGAAAGGCCAAAAGTTCTACAAGGTGGTCAAACGTCCCGAAGTAAGAGCGGTGCAGGAATTCATTGATAGGAACCTTCTAATTGTACACAGGGTAGCAAGTTGAATCCTGTTTACGAGGAAATCGCGGAAGATGCACCTGCGGTACAATATGTGGGTGCATACATCGCCAGAGTTACAGCAAGATGTCTCAAGTGCTCGTACGAAGCTGACTGGGCCACATTCAGAAAGAATAATCTATGCGACGGTAGGAAAACTATTGACCTGATCCATACATAGCACGGCGCTAACGGCGGTTAGAATATGATCACCTTGGCTTAAGATACAAGCAATCATTCCTCTCGAAATGCCATCTAAAAGTTAAGAGCATGAAGGATAGTGTATATGCGGTAAGGAACCACCTTTGCATCCCAACCAACATGAAATTAGCTAAGCTTACAAAGTGCGTGTTCTGCGTCGATGACAAGAAAACACCCGAAGTCCACGATGCCACCATCTTCTTCTCCACAGCACAATTGATGCGTCATATCGCCATGCGTCACAAGCCAACACACCAAGTTGACAGCATCAAGGTTGGCTATGGTACGCATACCAACCAAGACTTTGACCTCTACTTCAAAAACCAGGAAGCCCAACCCGATCCCATCAACAAATTATGCCCCTATATCAACTCGCTACCTACCGCGCACGCAACCCAGGCACATCACCCAAAGAGCGGCAGCAAGTTCCACCCGCAATCTCCGGACGGCAGACCAACATTGCAATTCGCCATTGGGGCTCAAATAGCCGGCATCACTTTCCCGGTAGAGTTCAATGGCCAATGGTGTTCCGGATACCACGACTGCTCAAAGGGACTCTTCCCATCCGAGACCATGCAGCTTAATCCGCCATCTAAAAACGACATCATCATTAACTCCAAGTCTTCATTGACGGCAACAGCAAGGTGGGATCATAACCCAAAAGACACATCAGCTGGCTGGCTTGTGTTTCCTCGAAAGGAGAAAATTACGCATATCGAGTATCCCTTTGCGGACTTTTGGTGCTGGTCGGGACGAAATCCAAAGGGAAAGTTTGGATTCTTCCCGAAGGAGTTTGTGGTGGTCGATGAGACTTCGAATGAAGGCGGTTCAGGGATGTCGAAAGACGGGGGAGAGCGGGGGCAAAGGTCGAGGCGATTGGGAGGGGTGCTTTCGGGGTTTCAGAGCAAATTGAGAGCGAAGGGGAGTAGTGGAAAAGGGAAGAAAACAAGTACGAGATAGTCTGATTGGGGGATGTTTTGAAAAGAGAGTGAAGCAATCTGAGCGAGCAAGCCAGGTTGCGGAGCCGGTGGTGCTCGGCGCCAGAGCCGGGGCAAGAGCCTTGCAGGAGTAGAACCGAGGGAGGAGAGGTAGTGATATAGGAGCTCAGATACGAAGGTTTCTATTGCCAAACGAGTTTACGTTCCAACGAGCACGGACTAGCCAGTGGAATAATGCTGGATCCTTCCCCTGAGAACAAGGAAGAAGCAGTTCGGGTTGAATGTTCTGAGAATATGATTGCGGATACCAGACCAAAAGTCTCAAAGACACGGTTAAGGCCAGAAAACTATTTCAATACGGGTGGGGGAAAGCGAAGTCGATCATCGAATCCTAAAACCGTACCCTAAAATAGAATATACAGTTCCGATTCGTGAAGACCAACTCTCTCCAAGCAACAATTCAGATCCCAATTCCACCCCACCAGCTCAGACAACCTCCACATCCATCTCCTCGTCCCCCTATTTTCCAGCAAGTTTCTCCTGCCAAGCATCCTTAAAATCCACACTGGTCGTATGACTCGTGACATATCTCATCGCGTCTTCCTCCGCGGCCATCAGCTGTCCTACATGCACGGGTATCCGAGAAGCCCCAGTTTTGTGGGGGGTTGGAGGAAGTGGCGAGGCAGGAGAGGTTGCGGAGGAGAGGACGTGGAGGGGCAAGCAGAAGAGGGAGAGGAGGAGGGTGATGATGATGATGAAGGGGACGATCCTGCGGAAGCGTGTTCCGCGTTCGATCTCGCGTTGTGTCACTTATCGGCTGCCAGATGGAATTCCTCATAATGAATCGAGTACTTCAAAATTCCGAGCGGTGGTGAGTGAAGCCGATTCCGGAGCCTTTCTTTGTTCTCCTCGGTGCGAAGCCCAAGATGAATTCGGACCATCCTTTCAATGCCTCCAGCGCGCATACCAATCCAATTTTCACGGCCATGAGATTCATTTGATCTTTGTAAAGCTATGGTATTGTATTGCGACTATCTTCTATCCTCGCGTGTCTCTAATGCATTACGATTAGACATTCATGCATCTATGTGTGAAGCAATACTCCGCTCCGATCGTACTTGCATGCATTTATTACATCCCAGCACGAAAAATATCAAGCGCCAGTGCGCCGTCCTTCTCATGCAAGTAGAGCGGAGAAATCATTATCGACAACAAAGGAAAAGGATGCAAGTGAAAACAGGTCAAGAATGACGGCTGCTTCAATGTGGAAGTCAGACCGTGCCCTCGCGACGGCGAACGGAGATCTTGGAGTCGAGAGGTGGACCTTGTGTGTTGACGAACCAGAGATTGGTCGGGCGGAAGGGGATTGGCTTGATGTCGTAGTTGAGGGCGATGTATGCGAGGACCAGTTTCAGCTGTTGGGAGGCGAAGAAACGACCTGGGCTGTGATCAGAGGTGTTAGTCTTGGTTGACAACTATATACCCTGGAAGGTGTGGTGAAGCTCGGAGGTGAAAGACAAAAGGGGAGGGGAAGGGAGGGAGATATACCATGCATGACGACCATGAGAGAAAGCCATGAAGTTTGAGCTGGTGGTGACGAGCGGGATGCCGTTTCCAACAACCTTCTCCGAATAATCATCGACCATTCTCAAGCCACCATTTGAACAGAACCGGAAGGGCTTGAACTCCAAGGCATCGGGGTAGATGTCATCATCCCTATGTACCGGAGAAGCATGAACCCCGACTTTCGTACCGTGAGGAAGGTGATGGCCAGATGGAAGGGTGACTCCTTTTTTGGCGACGACCTCTTTCATGACGCCGCGACTGACGAAGCCCCACATCCTCATGCTTTCGCGCAGGACGCTGTCGAGAGAGACCATGCGGGCAAGAGCGTCCTTGGTCCATTCTCCACCAGTGGCTTGGAGTTCGTTGAGGACTTCGAAGCGGATATGGGCGAACATAGAGGACAGCTCGGGGTAGGAAGCGAGGTCCAAAGCCAAGTTCGCGAGAGTTATGGTTGACGATTGGATGACGGCGAATTGGATGACAGAGAGGCGTTTGTTGATTATATCGACGGTGCGGAGAGAGGGATCCTTGCGGTCGTAGGAGTGATCAATTGACCATTGAATGTAATCGTCCTGTGGATTTGTCAGCTGTTTGTGGGGCCGAGATGGGAGAACTTTTGAGGCACCTTCTTCTTCTCTTCGATCGAGGGAGACGAGAGGCGTTTCTTGATCAGAGGAACGACGACCTTAGAGTTTTGACGGAAGTAGTTGACGTCGAGGATTCGGATGAGTGGTGCAAGGATGCTTGGAAATTTAGAGCTTGGAATTGGACAAAGATGGATCGCTTACCCTTTGAGAGTCTTGGGAACCATGGCAATGAAAGCAGCTTCGACGACAACCCAACGAGCAAACTGCTTTGCATGGCTGAGGTATCCTTCATCACGGCCTTGAAACCATTAGTCAAAAGCGAAGCAAAATGGGAAGAAACCTACAGAGTGGAAAGCCAACGATGACACGGTTCGAAATCCGAGCGATGATATCCAGCATGGAGTAGTACGAGGTGATCTCAGTCCACTCTTTGGTATCAACACCCCAATTCTTCCTGAAGGCATAGTCAATCTCGTCAATGACGTCGGCAGTGTAGTCACCAAGCATCTTAGTCAACTCCTTTCGGATGACATCCTCGTGTACGGTATCAGTGACGACCTTTGGATGGAGCATGGTGTAGTCAGCCTGTAAAAAGCTCCGGTTGACTTCGTTTTGATCGAGGACAGTCTCTTTTTGTTTTAGCAGCCATTCCATTTGGGACATTGGAAGTATGACTTCAGGGCCGGTAGTGATGTTGGGGAGAACAAACGGGAGGCCTTTCTTTGAGTACTGCCACGAAGTCAGTGATGCGTTCTACGAGCCCAGGAGGAACGTACCTTCTCATAACCTTCGAACACAAGCTCCCGTGTGTGCCAGAAGCTCCGGAGAGTTGCACGAGCACGCGAGAAGCAACTGCCACCTTCGACCCCGATCCATGGCAGGCTCGAGGGGAGTGCGTGCCGCGAGAAGTAGCGGGTGTAAATGTAACGGACGGTAGAAGTAACCAGGAAAGCGACCAGCAAGGCGGCCACGAGGGCCGACGAGAGGTGCATTGACACTGTTGCGCGCTGTCGTTGTGACGATGATTCGGTCTGGGTGGTATTGAAGATCTAGACTGGTGAGGTCGCGATCTAAAAGAGGAGCAGGTGAGCCAAAGGAGCCTCCGCAAGCGGAGCAAAAACACAGCAGGCAAATTCAAGCTTAAATCAACAAAGACCGATTCACCGACTTAGCTTGACTGCAAGCCAACCTGCTCCCAAACCTCACTTTATGTGCAGATTGAAGTGCAAACATCAAAGAAAAAACAACCAGCACTTGAGGTTGCTGGTCAGGAGCTCTCATCCGGGATGGGATTTCATGTCATGGGAAAAGACCAGTGCTTTTGGCTGCAGTGCGACCAACCCAGTGGCAGCTTCAGCATGCCTTCCATGGCACAGCAGCACTACTCCAAGTCGCGGATGGCATCTCCGGCCTCAATGACATCAACATCGACATCGAGGCCAGTCAAATCGAGGCCAGTCCATTCCAGAGGGTCACGTTACTATGCATACAGTGGGAAAAAAGGGAGGCACGTACTCGGGATGCTGTCTCGGACCGGGTCGGCAGGCATCTCGTCACTCCATCCGAATGCTTCGCTCCTCTTTCTCCCAACCGGCCATGAGCTCAGCTGAGACGGGA
Source organism: Hyaloscypha bicolor E (assembly GCF_002865645.1). Lineage (NCBI taxonomy): Eukaryota > Fungi > Ascomycota > Leotiomycetes > Helotiales > Hyaloscyphaceae > Hyaloscypha > Hyaloscypha bicolor. The sequence goes on from NW_020194655.1 coordinate 113,931, forward strand.
GCCATGATGTCTTATCCTCCCATTTCTCCACAAATAGCATCTATGGCTTCACCTGCCAAAAGCGATACCTGGGCCCGGGCCCTTTCATGGCGGCCAACCGCTGCTACCGCTCGCCGCCCAGAAAGCCACGCCGGAAAGTAGTCTCAGATCTTGGCGGAGGTAGAGATGAATGCAGCTATGTACGATGCCGATCCTCCCCTGCGGCGCAGCATGCCAGCATGCTTGTGGAAAAGCAGGCCCCGGCCCGTTTCCCGTTGTTGAAGCCTGAAAGCATCCCCACAAATCAGGTCCCCGAAGGCCAAGAATGGAGGAATACTAGGGCAACGACCGTGCGTCGCGCATCGAGATCGGCAGCGTCGACTTCATGGGATATCAGATATCTCGTTGACGGGGGGGGGGAAGGGGATGGGGGCCTTGCAAGTGGAGCTGGGGGATGCGGATTGCTTCCTTCGAGTTGTACATGTACTGGACAGTAAGTACGGAGTATTCTTCTCACCCCTAACTAAATGTACCACAGTACAGTAACAGTGGGTCAAAGTGCGGTTTTTTTGTATGGCAACTGGACCTGCAAGGCTGGTTATACATTTATTTAGGGGGGAGGGAGGGGGAGTACATTTACTTACCGTAGGGGGGGGAGGGGGGCTCTTTTGCAAGGGCTGCTGCAGGTGTACTCGAGGCGTGCTGTGCTGCGGTAGCACGAGAAGGGGAAAGCAACGACCGTGTAACAGAGACAGGGTCGAGGGAACCCTGCGCAGCTGCGCTTCGTCCGAACTCTCTATCAAATGCATTCCTCGGGATTTCTATTCTTCCATTCATTCTCTCTTCTTTAATTGATTGCTTGCTTGATTGCTGGCTGGCTTGCTTGCTGCTTGCTGCTTGCTTGATTGCACGGATGATATCCCATCGGCGATGATAGCAATCCTCCTCCAAGCCTCGTCTGTCGTGGCCAATATTGGTGGCTGCAACTGCCAGGGCAAGGACCAGGCCCGGATCCGCGGCAGACAGAGCACAGGGAAGAGCAGCCTATCATTCCCGCCCCGGTACGCTGATCACTACCTTATTCCGACCCCCGATCTCCGACCGTCATTTTGACAGACACGGCACGTCTCGTCCTTCCTTTGACGTGCGTGCGTGTCCACCGTTGTCCTGTTTGAACAACGTGGGTGTGACAGCCTTTCTTTTATGCGGAAATACGAACGAGCTCTCAGCTTTGTGAAATTGTGACAGGCTGACAGCTGAGAGGTGCTGCACTGCTGCACTGCTGCTCAGCCGCTGCCATTGGGTTCAGGGGCGCAGGGGCACGTGAGAGCGGGCCCCACTCCGCGATTGTCGATAAGAGGGATGCTTCCGTCCTGTTTACTCTCCTGCCCACCGGCTCGGCCTCGTCCTCTCCTTCAGTACTTCAAGGCCGAGAAGTCTCTGCAGTTGTCCTTGGCTCTCTGCCTGCAACCCTTCAACCCTCTGCCCTCCTTCCAGACCCAGTGCCTAGAACCCAGCACACTCCTCTCCTTTCCATTCAATAAAAAAACGCGTCTCTACGCTTCTTTGAGAGCCCTCGCGATCAAGCAAAATGCGTTCCCCATCCATCTTCGTCATCCTGCTCATCACCCTTCTCTCCTCGGCCACAGCAGCTCCCCAACTCGTCTCCGTCATTGGCGGCCTCCTCAATGGCATTCCAGTCGTTGGGGCCATCACTGGATACCTTGGCAACGTGCTCAACATGCTCGGCGTCCTCTACGCAGCTCCTCCTTCCTTCCTCTTGACCACGGACCCCTCTCCAGTATGCAAGAACGTTAACAACGGTATGCCGCCCGCCCTCCGGCCCGCCCGCTCTCCTCCGCAAGGAGAACACTGACTCGAGACAGGTACCCTCCTCTGCTGCTCCTCAACCATCAACGGCGATATGCCACTCGTCGTGGAGCTCGCACAGCTGGCTGGACAATTCAAGCTCAATCCGAATAGCATCAATGGGCTCTACTGCAAGAAGGACTTCACAACCTGCAACCCCGGAACCAAGCTTTGCTGCCAAGTTGACTCGGTCGTGAATGTACTTCTCCCCCTCCCCTCGATTGGCATTGGAATGGGCTAATAATGTGTGCAGCCGCCCGTCATCAACGATGTTCTGAGCCTCGCGCTCTGGTGCCAGAACGCGCCGACTCAGGATACCTGCGCCGCTTGAGCTGAGGATGGATTGTTCTATACTTGGGGCTTGCAGTGGGGTGGAATGAGTGGCTGTTAGGTTCGCTATACTGACGGTGTAATGGCTCGATCATGGATTATACATGAATAATGCGGAGGTGCTACAATGTAAGTGTGTATAATTAAATTTAGTGACTACTTGATTAAGATATAATTAAATATAACGCTTTTGAACTGAATATGCGGTTTATTATGTGGTTTAGCAGGAGGTGTTGGATCCAGCCAATCAAGGGCTAGAAATTGATGCACGTGACATACTTCTCTCTTCCTGGAGAACGATCCTCCATACACATCGGGTCAGATACCAGTGCTTTTGTTAACTAGATATTGGCATCGGAGGATATTTATGGGTGAAAAGAGGAATAAAAATATATCTTTAGTCCTTTTGCCGTGCCATGTGACTGCTATTTTTATTAAAAATCATAAAATACGTATAAAATAATGCAAGGAATTATGGTAAGCCTATTATTTAATAATTAATTCGTTAAAAATTACTAACCCAAGTACAATAGCATGAGACTCCTCTCTACTTAAAAGCTTCCCCTTACTTCCTTCATTATTCCTTACTACTCAAGGGGATCCAAAGTACCCGCTTCTTCCCGAGATATCCCTACATCCAAGTCCAGGAGTTTTCCCCTTGTTTATTTATTTCCTCGCGTTAAGCCTTACTGGTTGTCATGTGGTTAGTTTTCTTCGCCTGTTTGTCTGGGAATATGCAGCCTGCCGCCCACATTGGTAGCATGACTGAATGATCCGGAAAATTCTCAAGGTCCTCACAGCCATGGAATATGACATGAGTTGGAACCGCCCTTTGAGCGTGATAGGTGGAGATTTTGGTCCAATGCTTGGGGTTTCGGGGCGATGATGTGGCTTTCAAACAGAATATCTCGCGTGAATCACGCAGCCTTCCTTGTTGGTGCAGAATAAAGACTCCTCCTTTAATGTTTCGAGCGTTCTGGGATAATCAGACAGCTTTCTAGGCTCCTGCCAGGTAAGTTGTCACCTGCAATTAATATGCCTTCCGATCCAACTGTTAATCAATTTTTCGCAGCATGTATCCATCGATCAGTCACCACTCTGCGAGGGAAATGCCTCCTAACAGTGTGAGTGAGTCAGAGATCCTCCTACCAGTATACGACCCTCAATGTGCTTGCGCTATATGCCACAAACAATATATTGCACTGCCCAACAGGTAAAGTACCACAACCATTCAACGTACAAGAGAGGCCACCATGACCGAGGCCAGCGAGATATTGAGGGACTTCATGAGTAGCAATCAGTAAGACAAAAGTTTTCTCATTACAAATTGTAAGTTGTATAGCAATGCGATTCTAGACCTTTGGACTGCAAAGTCATTATCCGAGCGCGAAACACTTTTACTCGAGGTGATCCAACAACGTATCAGTATCGATGGGAAGGAGGCCAATATCAGGTAGAGTGTCAGTCGAGACATCGGGTCAGGAATGCGGAACTTCAGGAACTTCAAAATATTGCCCTACATCAACCTCGAAGCTCTCAGGGAAGCCCCTGCACATTTCCTGAATCTCGTTTTCAACAGAGTCAAGTGTCTTGCAGAGGGTTGGGCACCATATAATACACACAAACTGAGATTGCATTGGGATTCCGGAGCTTTCGGGATAGTATTTAATCGTAACTGCGTTGTAGCGCAAGGTTCGAAGTACGGAGAGCATCATCGTGCCAGCACTCAACGACGAAGTCTTCTCCCAGCTCTCCAAATGAGGTATATCCATAAGGGAGGCAATAGACGTGGTTGCAGGAGCGGTATTGAGTATATTTATTCTCATTGGTTGTGCCAAATTAATGTCTATTAGGGCATTTAGGGGTTAGATCGTTAAGTTAGGATGCTTTCACGGCATTGCCATGTGGGAGGAACATGTTTTCAACAGAGGCTTACCCTATCCTCTACAAGGAACATAGTGGGACTTATTCGGGGCAACGACAAAACTCTACAGTGAGAGACTTGGGATGGAGTCACATAATAGGTGCCTAGTAAATCGATCCGATTGTAGTCATGGTGCGGTATCCTGGCTCGCTCTTATGAGTTAATAAAAGGATCAAACCCCATGCTAAAATAATTCCAATCTGAATAATATTTATATAAGAGACCTCAAAATTTCGGTTTCCCTAGTACAATAGATAAGAGTGTTATCTAATATTAGCAGAAAGGAGCTTGGCTCCTTACCTCTACACCAAAGTCTTTATTCGCGCCTTGCATCCCTCTATTTATTTGCAGACTCGATCAAGTCAACACAACCCTTCAGCAGGAAGGAACACTTCCTCGCAAACCCTTCACTTATCTCGCATCCATCTTCACGCCACGGTTCACCCCAAGATGGCAGCCGTATCGCCAAGCTCCATCATGCTCCTCCCATTCTCGAACACAGGAGCAGCTTGCCTATCATGGCTTTTCGAGGAACCCCAGAAATAAACTAGGAGAACTTCAGATTTGAGAATAAAAATCTACTTTTTCTATTCAGGGTTGTTCTCGGACCCACCCAGAAAAAAAGGGGGTTCGCTTGCAAGGATTATGCTAACACGTGATCCTCCCCACATGCCCCCTCAACTTCGCTCCCCGTCCTCATCCTTCACCAGCAGACTTCTAATCATGACGAGTCCACCAAGTTCTTCACTGCTCTTCGCAGCAGCAGTTCTCCAACTCTTTCGCCAGCTTGACTGCCTAAAATCTCACAAGTGGACAGAGAAGTCCATGCCCGATCTCCCATCATCGAGCACGAGGATGAAATGGCGAACTTCTGCAATCCTCCGATCGAGATTCGCCGTCTAATATAGTGCTATTACCTTACGATTTCTCACATTATCGCGCTCGAGGCCGTGGGTAAGAATTGGCAGTATGGCAAAGCATTGTACGGAGAACACTCTTGGTTGCATCATATGAACAGATGAGTCCGATGTAAAGCATTGCGTGTGCAGGAGGTGTATAACCCGAATTTTGGCAATGAACCTCTTTTTTACTTCAATTTTGGACGACTTGTGGTCTGGTTGATTCACTGCCCCTCAGAATGGCCTTCGAATAGGGCTTTCGCGCTACGGTCCGCGCGGTTTTGACGGGTCCCTTCCTATCAGATATCCGCTACTGAAACCGCAACCTGAAGGGGAGGTAGTTCAGTATATCTCGCAGCGGATACCGAGACTCGCTGTTGCTTGGGAGTGGTGGCATAAGAAATCATTGAACCGCGTGGATTTTGGCTGGGGATTGAAGGAATGGCATGACAATGGTGTGTGTCACTCAGCTCCTTCTCGTGGTCAACAGCTTTACGTTTCTCTCTAAAATAGGGAAATAGTGTTTAGGGAGCCAAGCAAGAGTCCTCGATATACCTTTACCTGGTGAGACTACGGCTCTTTCCTTCTGGAAATAACCGTGCCCAAGTTGGGAAGAGTTTGGGCAAAAGGCCAAGGAGATAATGGATCGCATGCACTAACACCACATAGCCAAGGTTGGAGGTAAATTCAGCGCTAGAAACCGGTGTAACAGAACTGACTCGTGCTCTTGTAGTCTGGAGAAACCCGGAAGATTTGACCCAGGACGAGCGGGAAGAGGAAGACTTCTATGTCGGGGCTGCAACGTGGAAGATCCCGGAGGTAAGATGAGTAGAAGCAGTGCAGATATAATACCGGCACTTCGAGCTTCTCACTTTTGGGTCTGTCTTCGAAGCTTTTCAGGGTCTGCAGCGGGGCACAGTGGACGCTCGCACGGTTCTAGTACTCATGTGCCACTCCACCGTAAATATCGTCCATGCCATTCAACGTCTTCTTTCAGGCTAAAATCCTCCGGACTCCGGCAAAAGCCCCATGATCTCAGAAACCTCTCCAAGGTTCCTCAATGAGTCCTCTACAAGAGCTATACGATCCATTGTTTTGCAACTTTCGACATCTCCACAAGTGGACAGCAAAATCTACGGCTAGTTCCAGTGGGCCACTCAATGCGTCGAAGATGTCGGTCTCTCCTCCTGACCTGGTTGCAACTAGGCCCAGCAGTCAAAGGCTGGAAGAACTATATCCAAACGGCCGCTTCCTCTATCTTCCCATCGAAATCCGTCTTTTAATTTCGCAGCATTACCTCGACATCCCACGAGTTATAGCAATCGAAGTAGTGCCTGATGCAAATCACCGCTCTCGCAAGATTCTTTACGGACAACAGTCATGATTACGTCATGTAAACCGAAAAGTTCAGCACGAGGCATTGGATGTCATGGAAGTATAGAACCCAAACGAGGGCGAGCGTGAGCCGATGTTTTATGTGAACCTTAAGAGGGATGTGGTCTGGTTGGTGAACATTTGCAACTTACAAGACGCAGGGCTTCAACTTCGGCCATCGGACCTTATTGGGTACTTTCAGGGAATGCCTTTTTCCCCATAAATCTCCCCGCGATGCCGTTGAATCACCTGACTCCTGAGCAGTGTGCTCTGCCGAGTACACCAAGACTCGCACTTCCTTATGAGTGGTGGCAGAGTAAATGCTCTCGTGAACTGAGTCTGTCTTTCGCAATGAGGGAAATGCGCGTGTGGTGTCACCGAGCTCATGCTCGTGGTCAACACTGTTAACACTCTCTCACAGAACAATGAAATTGTATTCAAGAAGCCGAAAAAGATTCTTTGGGATGTGTTTACTGTGGAGGAGGCGCGGGGAATGAAAGGTGGCGATGACGATGAGGTCCCTGGAACTTGGGTGCACTTTGCGAGAAATATGAAATGTTTATCGGAGAGAATTCGGCGGTCGCATCAAGAAAAGAGATGTGAGTTTCTAGCAGGTCGGTTACGCCAGAAGTCTGATACTCCAGAAACAGAGATAACTAACGCACGTGCTTATATTTGGCGTAGACCTCACCGCCTTGGACGACGCTGAGTTGGACGAGCATGATTATGAGGACGGGTATTGGCAAGCTTTGTTATGGGATATCCCAAAGTTCCGATGGGTAGAAGCAGTCCAGCAATAGTCATCAACTACGAAAGCTCCCCAAAAATGGCATTGACTCATTCAACTCTTTCAGCACTGAACGTAATCCAGCCAATTCCCTCCCCAGTGAAGAAAGCACAGCCCTTACTCCCTCCATTTCCATCACCTTCTCCATTCGCCCTCTCCTTAAATCTACTCTCTACCTTCCACTTTCCCTTCGTGCCCGTAACCTCCGCCACGTGTTCCCACAACTTCGCAAAACTGTCTTCATCATGCAAGAATTGCCTCCTCTCCTCCCCTTTCCCCCAAAACTTGCTGGCCTTCGGTCCACGTTCCCCTCCTCCTGCACAACCGACCATCTCCCCAAGAAACAAACTTCCCACCTCCTCCCTCAACAACTTCACAATTCTCTCACAAACGTCGACCTGTTGCTCCCTGTTAAACAAATGCAAAAACAATCCCGCATGTACGACCTTGAATTTCTTCTCCCAGCCTTTGAATGCAGAGTCAAAGAGAGTCGGAGAGAAGATGTTTGCAGGTACCAAAGTACCGTGGAAGGTAGATGCGTCATTGAAGAGTTGATAGGAAGTAGTGAGGTAGGAGGGATTCAGGTCGCTGCCAAAGAGGTTGGTGGAGGGGATTCCGGCATGGGCGAGGGACCGGAGTTCTTGTGCTACGCAGCAGCCTAGGTCGAGGAGGTAAGGTCCCAGGGCCGCAGGAGACGGTTGCAAGAGGGATAGCAGATGGGTGTATTTTGGGTGTTTTGGCAGGTTTAGAGTGAGGAATTTAAACTCGCCAATGCAGGGGTAGGGAGCGTGGGTCCAGAGGACGTTGCGCTGGGATTGTTAGCTGACATGCCTGGTTGGGGAAGGGAGAGGAGTAACCATCTTGTAGACGTGAGCATCGATATCTTCAGGTGGAATGTGGCTGTATTCTTCGAGTAGCTTGCGGGAGTCGTGAGCGAGGTGGCTTGTTAGGTCTTTGTAGTACCAGGGGTTTTCTTTGGAGTACTTGTCTAGCTTTGGGGGAGAGGTTGGTGATGTCATTTTGAGTGTGACCGGTGTTGTTGAGGACTGAGAGGTGTAGAACTAGATTAAGTGTGAAGGAGTTGAAGTTATATATATGTGGAGGAGTTACAGTCACGAGAAGGGAACAGGAGGGCTGTTGTGCATTGCTGCCTCGGCTAGGCAGCACCAATCGATGTCGATCGTCGTAGTGATTGGCAATGAACAAAGGAAAATGGGCTGCAAGTCGGGGTGCAGATTATTGCGGAGTGGCTGTCATGACTTTCGGGCCCGAGTCTGTTATTGAGGAGTCGGGGAGGGCGGAGTGGCGTTTGGTGGAAGGCTCGTGTGGGGCTTCCAGAAATGGAAATTGTTGGAGTTCGACTGCAGCTTGCAGCATGGGAACCAATGTACCAATCATATTGGACCTTTGAACTCTTCCACCAAGATGCCCCCAAGCTTCTGTACCCATAAGGCGTTTCCCAGAATGTGATATGTAGTCAATTCGGAAATCTTCTTCTATCTCGGGTCCGTGAACTCCATCGTCTGGGGAATCGTCTGTCGAATCTGAGCATCTGTAGATCTGCTGCTGTTAGTGAGACGGCATCAAATCACCCCGAACCCCCCACTTCATACTGCATCACTCAGTCACCGCTTCCACAAATTCCAAGATCAGAGGATCACTGATGCATTCAGTACTTTCTGTAGCTAATGCACATCTTTTCCATGCCAGCTCGCGAAGCCCATGACATCACAAATCCCTTGCTATGATTCTCAAACCCCATGCAACCAGTCGAGAAAATCCCAGAAAACCATTTAGAATTTGTTGAACTGCTTGACAGCCTTGCCAGTTCGGGGGAGCACGCGGAGGACATTGAATCGGACCTGCAAGATTGACTGTCAGCACTTCTCTAGGATCCAGCAGAAATCCACCTGAAACATACGGTCTTGCTCAAAGGTCTGCATTGTCCAACGGTAACTTGATCACCCTCCTCAACACGGAAAGCTGGCGAGACGTGCGCAGCGAGGTTCTTGTGTCTCTTCTCGTAACGGGCGTACTTTGGGATGAAGTGAAGGTATTCTCGGCGGATGATGAGGGTTCGGTGCATCTTCGTGGAAACGACGGTGCCAGTCAAGATACGGCCACGGATGGAGACGAGACCGGTGAAAGGGCACTTCTTGTCTGTGACGATTAAGTCAGTATTGCTCGTCCATCGTGCGCGCAAAGTATTCCAATTCCCCATCTCTCAACACACAGCCAACTCATCGATCTAGACTCGCAGGATCGGCGCAACGCTCTCAAACTCCCAATGTGCACATACCAATGTAGTGACCCTCAATCGCAGTCTTTGGTGTCCGGAAGCCCAATCCAACGTCCTTGTACCATCTTCGTCCACCCTTTCCGACGCGGGACTTCGCCTTCGACTTGGAGTTCAAGAAGATGTGAGGTTGCTTCTGGAACGCGCGCTCCGATTGCACGGTAAGTTCGGTGGCCATGATTGCGGTGCTTGGTCGAAGTCGCAGTCGTGGAGATGTTTGAGTCGGGAGGTTCGATTTTGAAAAGATTCGCTTGGGCAATTTTGCATTTGTGCGTGAGGCACTAAGGCATTAAGTGAGGCCGCAATGCGATGAAGCTAAGCCACTTGAGACACTAGCCTGATTGGGTCTTGCCGAGCCAATCAAAACAATGTAACCTGCCCACCCTCGAACGCGCCTTCTTTGTTTTGTTTACGCGCAGCAACCACATCGAAAGACTTCCAAGGATCACGGCTCGGTCCACCAACTTCATGAACATCTGATAAAATCCACGACTGACGAACATTCGAGCGTCAAACTCTCTCGCAATCATGTCTTCCCGAGAAGAAGTCACCCTTCCTGCGACACGCCCCAAATCTCGAAAATCATTGGGCCATATCCCGTCTACCAGCGAGATGGATCAAGAAAATGCGACGGCAGACCTTGGAGCTTTGGCATCAGGGAAGAAATCAATGCCAATAGAGAAACTAAGTAAGAAATCACGGAGCAAGAGTATTGGACCTGGAGGATTGGATGCGCTGAAGGATACATCTGGAAACAGGCGCAAAGTAGGTCTCAAGATCAACAATTAAGCTACACAGCTAACAGACATCAAGTCCGTAGCTTCTGTTCCCCACCCTCCTCCGAAATCAATCCTCAAACCGACAATGCCTCCTCTTCGAGAGATTCCAGCACATATTTCGACGCGCAAAGGAAGTCCGAAGAAAGCTACCCTGCCTCAGACCACCGAGAAACTCATTGACTTCGACATTGCCCCAAAGATCACTGGCTCAGACAGTCTCCCAAATCCCTTTGAAATCGATAGCAGTGTTGCCGTCAACGAAACGCGCGTTGCATTGAGGACAGAGGAGGATCAACAAGCCGCTGCAAGAGCACGCGAGGAGAAGGAAAGAGAAGAATTGGAGAAAGAGGTCATTTCACGCCGGGATGCGCGAAGAAAATCCCTCGCTAATCGTCGAGTATCGTTTGCACCTGAAGCCACACTGCATACTTGGGATGTTGTGGTCGAATATCAAGATTCTACAACATCCTCGAATTCTACCCGACGAGCTTCATCGGCATCTGGTGGATCTGCAGGATCACCTCACCCAAAATCATCTGATGCACCGAACTCTGATCCTTCGGAACCACCGTCGACCCCACCTGAGCAGGTTGAAGAGGATACGATCACTGCAAGCCCCGCCGATCAGCGCAAGATGCATCAGAAGAAGCGCCGGAGAAGCTCAGGCATCCCTCCCATGAATTTCAATAACCCCGATGATGAAGGTTTCTCTTCGAGTCCTTTTAGTGGAAGTTCTGCTGGTGATGCCGATGAAGTAATCGAAGACGACTCAGCTAATTCGAACAGCGACTCTGGAGATGATGATGGAACAATGATGAGCCTTGATGGAGGAGAAACCACAAATATGTCAATGGCATCGGTTAATTCTGGTTCGAGTACTGGCTCAAGCACGCGGTTGGAAGAAGCGCTGAGATTAGCAGCACGTCAAGCCGGCACACAAGGCATTGAATTTGATGAACACGGAGGCGAAGTGGCAGAAGAGGAAGAAGAGGTTGTCGCCTCTTTTGCACCTTGGGCAAAGAAGAGCGCCATCCAAAATCTGGAATCTGAACAGGATCAGGAGAACCTGAATCCTTACTCTCCAGCCTTCAAGGCAGGCGCTCCACCAGAAGAGGAAGACGAGGAGATGACAATGGACATGACCCATGCAGTGGGCGGCATCCTTCCTGCTCAACAACCCGAAGATGATGAAATGTCAATGGATGTTACTCGCGCATTTGGAGGCATCATCACGAACGAAGCCTCGAAACCTACACGAAGAAAGTCAATGGCATCAAATCGTCGACAAAGCACGCGCCGGAGAGCTTCAGACGAAACAACAGCATTAGAAGACGCTACTATGGATCTCACAATGGCAATCGGAGGAATCCAGCCTTCCCAAGATGAGACAGTCTCCAAGGATGATGAAGACGTGACCATGGAATTCACATCTGTTGTTGGTGGAGTGCTGTCGCAATTCAATCAACCGGCTAAGCCAGGCAGGAGACCATCTGTGGCAAAACAGAGCAAACGAAGTCGAGAAAGTATGGAGTCCAGCGCTGGAGACGATACAATGGACATGACGCTTGCCATTGGTGGAATCATGCCATCAATCACCGAAGCATACACTGCTGAACAAGACGCAACTGTGGGTATGGATATGACCACAGCTCTTGGTAGCATATTACCTCCTCAACGAAGCACTGGAAGCAGATCCCAAGCAAAGAAGATCATGGAGATGGAGACGGATCTTGGCAGCTCACCATTCCAAGCGGAAGTTCTCGCAAACTCACCGCCAAAGGTTACCGCCCCCACTCATACAATCGCTTCGGAAACTGGCAGCCCAAGTCTTGCAGCATTCCGTGGAAAAGGACTTCGCCGTAGTGGAGATGCTCGACCTTCAACGACTCCAAAGTCAAGACTTAGCGCTGGCGGGACACCCGTCAAGAAGCCAGCAACACCATCGAAGCCACTTACTCCACAACCTCCTCGCCCAACAACACCAGGAAAGACTCCACCTTCTAAAAACGTTGCCGTGCGTACATCTTCACCAAAGCGACTTTTCACAGAAGAGATCAAAGCCTCATCAGCAACCAAGAAGGCTGCCACTCCCAATAAATTATTCCAGAAGGACAAAACCACCGGGCTTGCGACCCCGAGTTTTGTGCTCACCCCTCAACCAAGACGACCCTCTGGTATTGGTCTCGACAAGACTGGACTTGGTTCTCCTTATGTCGCTGCTCTGCTCGATCGCAGAGGTTCAATTGGAGATCAAGCACGATCATTCGTTCCCAGCCAGCTTGATCAGGCTGCTCATGGCGTACGTTTCGATGATCCTCGTGCCATGGAGGACGAAATCGACAGAGAACGCGAGCTGGACGAAGATCGAGAAAACGGTCGCAAGATCATGGAACGTGAAGCTGACCAGGGCGAAGAAGAGAATGCAACTCTCAATCTTAAGGAATTGATCCAGACCATGACCCCAAAGAAGAAGCCGTTGAGAGGCCGGAAAAGCTTGCATGTTGGTGCTGCTAAAGGCATTCTTGGCAAGCGGCCTGCCGAGCTCGATGAGGATGATGATGAAGAGGACAACTCGGGGGTTAAGCGTCTGAAGAATCACCAAGGTAGCCCTGTCAAGAATGTCAAGCTTCAAGCGCCACCAACCAAGACCGGGACAACTACTGGACGCACGACTCGAGCGGCTCGAAAGAGCTTGGATGAAACCATCAACTCTTCCACAACCCCGACCACAAGTACTTCTCCAGAAAAGGCCAAAATCACAACACCTCGTCATCAAGGCCGCTTCAAGGATGCAGAAGCACAGCCTCCAACTAAGCATATTGGCCCTCCAGTCGAGAAAGAACCCATCGAAAACCCGGAGGTCGACGAGGAGAGCTTTGGTGATGATCGCATCCAGCTGCAAGACTTCCTGAATATGACAAGCATTCGCTTCATGGAATTGACGACCACCAAGCGCAGACACACTGTGGCACCAAAGGCTTCAGAGAAGGAGCCTGGGGATGGAAAGCCGGTGTCGCTGGAAGACTGTGTTGCCGCAGGTGCTGCCACCATCCCAATGCTCGAGCTTTTCCAGCATGTAAGTTCAGACGGCCTATTTATGACGCGGAGCTACCCACTGACACCCACAGGCATGCCATGAACTCAAGCGCTCCATCTCTGAAGGCCGCAAGACCGTTCGCGAGATTGAGACCAAAACCTTTGAGGAGAACCCTCCTCTCTTTCGCGAGTACATCTCGGCTACGCCTGACATTAAGATTGTAATGGATAATCAATTGAAAAATGTCAAGACTCACTCCAGACTCTTGAGCAAAGGACTCTGGTACGACTGGAGAATGACTCTTCTTGGGACTTTGAAGGAAGGTCTCTTCAAAACTGCCGAGGGAATGATCTCAGATGAAGAGCTTCTTGACCAACAACAAGCATTTCTCGAGTCTGTATTGCCTCAGCTTATCCAACAAGCCGATCAACTCCAGCAACAAGAAGCAGACCTTCGGTTGGCGGCCGAGGAAATCGCCAATTGTGACCACGAGGAACTCAGCGACGCTCGCCAAAAGCTCATCACTGCCGATGCAGATATTGATGCCAAGAAGCGTCTAATTGCTGAGTTGAGAAAGCAGTTACAAGGGAAGGAAGCTGAAATCGAAGCTGGCAACGAGAAGAAACAAGCATACATGGAAGAAATTCGTGACGCTGAGAAGATCAGAGAGGAGTGCAGAGGCTGGACTTCAAGCGAGATCAGCGTTCTGAAATGTACGTCTCACTACTCATTCAATTGCCAGACTTGACTAATTCCATATAGCGAGAGTTGATGCGATCGAGAGGGAGCATGGCTGGACTATCACTGGTGTGTCCGGCACAACGACTTCTATGACCTATCGAAAAGAGATCGAACTTGTCTTCGATGCATCCTCATTCTTATCAGCCAAATCGAATGCTGCTGGCAAGCGATCTCAAAATTCTCGCATCGATCTCTGGTACATCGGTGCCAACCGAGAGCTGAATCCTCGTCCATTGACCGCAGAGAAGGAGTTCTTCCTTCAAAGTATCCGAGATTACATTCGAGGACTACCTCAAGCCCAGACACCCGTTAAGGATCTTCTCGCTGCCGTCAGCGTGTCATGGAACAAAGCTACCACCGTTGTGGATGATATCCGCCTGCTGAATGTCAGCTCCCCTACCGAAATCAGCAAAACATCAGACGAGTCAATTATGATCAAGTCGGCGCTCTTGATTGGACCCTTGACGACAAAAGTCGAGATTGCGTTCCACTTGACCAGTCGTAGCGGCGAGAATGGCATCGATGTGGAGGTTTCCCCAAGCGCCACGGTTGTGTATGGAGAACGCTTCAATGAACCGAAGATGGGAGAGTTCTTATTGAACAGGTGTGGTGATGCTGTGGAGGAGAAGGGTGCGGGCACGAAGTCGTCTTGGGGTGCTGCTGTCGCTGAGTTGGCGGAGAAGCTGCTTGCGCGAGGACGTAAATAATTTTGACATTGATGTTTTGATGTGGAACACGAGGAGTTTGGGAAAGCATGGGTTCTCGGATAGTGTCAGGATGGCATTGGGGAGTTTGGAGTGATACTATGTAGGAGTTATGATCAATGACAGCTTGTGAGAGAAGAACAATTCTATCACTATATTTCCCCAATGTCATTTGGTCCCAGTGCTCGGTTACGTCTCATTGCAGTAATATATCGCTTATAATTTGAGTAACATGACGCTTATGTACTTTAATTAAATTAGAATATATATTCATGAACATTTATGAAGACTAGTTATTTCCAGGTCATGTGACTAGATAGAAAACTTAGTATTGTTTTCGGCGCTAATAATTACAGTTATACTATAGCCCGACAAAAGGTAATTTATATGTGATCAAGAACCGCGTTCTTGGCCGTTATTAGCACTTATATGACTTAGAGTCACTGAAACTAGCACGTGATGCATCAGACAGCATTATCGAGCCTCGCTACCTCCGTCCTTTCTCATTGGATAGCGAGGTGGCGCTAGAGAGGCGCTAGGGCAGGATCTTCACCGGATTCGGCTAGTTTGTTGCATGTTAGTCACGTGTTGCATTTATCAAATTAATTATGAATATTCATGATTTAATCTAATTAATGAGTATATTTCTGACTAGACTAGATTAATAGCTATTAATCTAATCTAATCATTTGACACACTGGAAACTTGACATTGAGAGGTGGCGGATCAAGCTTTCTGCTAAGCTTTGGGGCTTCGGGCTAGCGGCGGCCGGCTCTAGACTCTGTTAGGCAGCTCGCATCACTTGAAGATCAATAACGCAAGGCCTGTTGATTTTGCCGACCAATGAACATGCCGACCACTTATCAGTGTCGCCGATCGCAGTCGACCGAGGGCGCATCGACGCCGAAGTTGTGCAACGCCTGTGACAACTGTGACGCCAATGGATGGTGGGAATCGGCTATTTCCCAATCTATCTTTCCATTAACCCTGACAGCAACCTGGACATTAACGGCAGGTGTCACAAGGGATGTCTACTTTCGAACGTAAATAACATAGGGTGTTGCTCCCCCGTTGAAATTATTTCCCTCCCTTGCGCGGTATTGCGTACGCTGTTCTTTCCCTCATCATGGCAAGTCAACTTCACCAAAGATCTGGTTTTGCCAGGACCGATACCGACAAGGTATCGCCCGAGGATGAAAACGTAGCACCGACCTCTGCTCTCGATTCTGAGAAAGCATTCGACAGGACCCCAGACATCGCGTATCTCGGGGATGAATCTCCGCTCTTCGATGCTTCGAAGGAAGATCATTTTGGAGAGACTGCTGTCCTTACCGATGCCAAAGATGTTCTTACTCATGTTATTCACGTGGATGATGATCCATCTTTGAGCCCCTGGACTTTTCGTGCTTTCTTTCTGGGTATGTCTCAACTTTCTTCCCAGGCAAGAACCGGCTAACAGTGTAATACAGGGATTGGATTGGCAATTTTCGCCTCCGTTCTCCAAGAGATCTACTATTTCAAGCCTCAAGCTATCTACGTCTCCATCGTTTTCATGACCGTCATCGGCTATGCACTCGGGGAATTCATGTCCTTTATCCCTAGAATTGGGCCTGTCGGCAAATTTCTGAATCCTTTTCCATTCAACTCGAAGGAGCATGCCTTTATCGTTATTATGGCTTCCGCAGCAGCCACCAATGCAGTCTCAACGGAGATTTTGGCTGCTCAAAGGTTGTACTACAACATGGATCCGAATGCTGGCGCAGCCATCTTCCTGGTCATTTCTTCACAGCTTCTTGGATTCGGTATTGCTGGCCTCCTTCGCTCTGTCCTTGTGCAACCTACGAGGTAAGCATGCACTTTCAAAAGTTATTGTGCCCAGTTAACCCAGACCAGGATGTTGTGGCCAATCAATATCCCAATCGTCACTCTCATCGAGACGCTGCACCGCGACAAGCGAGAGACTCGATTCCGCCTAAAAGTCTTCTGGATCGTCTTCGGCATCCTCTTCGTCTGGGAA
This sequence comes from Hyaloscypha bicolor E, assembly GCF_002865645.1. Taxonomy (NCBI): domain Eukaryota; kingdom Fungi; phylum Ascomycota; class Leotiomycetes; order Helotiales; family Hyaloscyphaceae; genus Hyaloscypha; species Hyaloscypha bicolor. The sequence goes on from NW_020194655.1 coordinate 130,667, forward strand.
ATCATTCCCGAATGGATCTTCCCTGTCCTGCAAGGTGTCTCTATCTTCTGTCTCGCCAAGCAAAACAGCCTACTCTTCACTAACCTCTTTGGTGGGTCCTCCGGAAACGAAGGTCTCGGTTTCCTCTCCGTCTGCTTCGATTGGCAATATATCGCCAGTTTGGGTTCACCAATGTGGTTGCCCCTTTACACACTGACCAACAGCACCATCGGCTATTTGCTCTGCATCGTCCTATTTATGGGCCTCTACTACGGCAACGTTTGGGAGTCACAAAATTTCCCTTTCCTCTCCCAACTACTGTACGACAACTCCTCCAACTCGACTTCCTTCTCCCCCTACAACCTCAGCCTGATCCTCACCCCCGACAACGAAATCAATCGCGCAGGTCTCGAGCAGAACGGAGTTCCTTATCTCACCGGGACTTACATTGGCTACCTCATCACCACGAACATGGGCCTCACAGCAACGATTGTACACATGTTCCTCTGGAACTTTGACGACATCAAAGCCGGTTGGGCGTTCCTTGCCCCCTCTAACCTCCGCAAACTCCTGCAACCCTCGTTTTGGAAATTCTGGCAAGGCGGCAAATCCCTTGAAGAACACAAACGTCAAGTCCTTGAGGACCCAAATATGGACCCACATTACAAAATGATGGTGCAATCAGGTTACTCCGAAGTTCCAGACTGGTGGTACGGTCTCGTCCTCTTCACCTCCTTTGTCGTGGGACTCGGCACTCTTTACGGCATCCAATCAACGCTCCCGTGGTGGGGCTACATAATCTCGAATCTCTTCGCATTGCTCTTCATCTTATTCTTCGGTGCTCAGATGGGATTGACCGGCTTTCAGTTCAACCAACAGCCCATCATCCAGATGGTAGCAGGCTACATTCATCCTGGGAAGCCGCTCGCGAACATGTACTTCACCGTCTTCGGCTTCAACGGCGTACAACAGGGCCAATGGCTCTGCCGCGACCTGAAAGTCGCACAATTGGTGCATCTATCACCCAAGTCAACATTCACAGCACAGATGACCGGTGCGGTCATCGGCGCGATCTTCAACTACGTAATGATGAAGACCATTGTAACAAACCAGTTCGAGATCTTGACCTCGATCGAAGGCTCAAATATTTGGTCTGGGCAGAACGTGCAGCAGTACAACACTTTAGCGATCGCCTGGAGCATCGCAGGCGATATGTTCAGTATTGGAGCACGGTATCAATGGGTCACTATCGCGTACCTCATTGGGTTTATTGTGCCTGTCCCATTCTGGTTGATTTATAGATATACGAAGATCCGATTCTTCAATTACATTAATCTAAGTATCATACTCTGGTATATGGGTACGTCTGCGCGCCTGCGAGAATCCCCTCTCTTCCACCCGTACTGACGTAAACAGGCTGGCTCTTCGTCGGCATCAACTCCTCAATCCTGTCCTACTTCGCCATCGGCTTCTTCGCTCAATTTTACCTTCGCAAGTACCGGCCCGCACTCTTCGTGAAGTACAACTACCTCGTCTCCGCCGCTTTGGATGGCGGAACACAGGTCATTGTTTTCATCTTGAGTTTTGCGGTGTTTGGCGGCGGTGGAGTGGCACATGATTTCCCGACTTGGGGCGGTAATAATGGGGGTGTGGGGAATGGGAAGAATTTGGATTATTGTATGTTTAATCCTGCCAATGGTTAGATTGTTGGTTGAGATGATGAGGGTGGGGCTTGGAGCAGTGAATGGCGAGAAATGGGAAAAGGGTATTTTTAAGCGATGCCTCCAATTTCGAAGGAGAATATCTCCACATTTCGGCTTTCTTGGCAGCTTTTCGTTGTCGCCGTCGCCTCAAGCGATTCGGCCTGCTAGAGCTCGAAGGGGATATCAATACTAAAAATTCGAGCGAACCAAAGTATAAGAGTGAAGGTAGTACCGTAGTTTCAAGTATCTGTTTCCTGATTAGACGTCTTGTTTTCTCCAAGAACGGAGAGAAAGTTGAGCTTAAGACCCTTCTGAGAGCGGGACGCACGGCTTTAATCTCCAGTTTGCCCATCATCTTAAAACGGTTAAAGCTCATTGCGAGGAGGTTTGCGTTAACAGCAGGGTCCCAGATTCCTCAATTTCACTATCAACCCCGCATCAGGAGATCCAAGAATCGAGGGCAAAGTAAGGCTGACTCTCCCGCAATCACAGAAAATATCTGGATAATCAAGACATGCCAACGGAACTGACGTATTCTGGGCACGGAAACAGTCTGTTTAGGTTTGGAACACAATTTACCTCGAGAAATATTCCTCAATTTGGACATTAAAGTGAGTTTGAAAGCAATATAGTTTGTATGCTAAGACGGCTTTTGAGAGGATGGGATCAAATTCATACAATGCAGGTCTAAGAAACCCTTTGGCACAAAGGCTAAAAAGCCTCAAGTTGGTGAACTTTTGATGCTGCTCAAGTTGGAGAGAGGACGTGACAGCGCGTTGGGGGTCGAAATAGGGGTTATTTAAGCGAGATGCGCTACGAACCGTCACATTTCGCTAAGCAAACTCCTTGAAAATCGTCCGCCGTATTAAAAAAGACGCAACAAAACCACCTAGAGATTTTTGACCGTCGCAACACAAGCAAAAGGAACTTGAGCTTCTTCTCTATCGCATGAAGCTTAATTATGAAATATCGGAGGTGATGGTGCTGCGATGCGGAATTTTCAGACCCGAGAGACTTTGGTGTTCCTTACGCTAGCGGAAGTGGACCATTTTCAAAGCAGGCTAAAGGTTTTCGACGCGTTTGACGGCGCATTTCAATGCACGATCAACAACCCCACATTTCCCGAAAACTCGGAATACTACGCGTGCGAAAAGAATATCAGGCCAATTTATGGTATATGAGCCATAGTTCTCAGATCTTCGAAACGTTTTCGAATTGATTGGCACTGTCGAAATCTGCGTCCAGCCTCCAACTCATCGAGAACAACTGCTGGGACCTCGTCGAGCCCACCACGAGCGAGATTCAATGAAGACCGGACAGGTGACTCGATATCATAAGGCGTGCTGTGGGCTGCTATGCAAGCAGGAGGCTCCTCGAGAAAATTGTTAGAAGAAGAAGGCTCCAGCTCCCGGCAAAAGCTTGCCGTGGAGAGACAACCAAGTCGCGTATTTGGGGATTCAATGTTTTGCATACCTATGGTGCATCCTGAGAAGAGGAGCCGGGAGTCATTTGCAGTAATTAGACTTTTACCTTTCGAACCGGGTTGCTTCATTTTCGCTTGGATACCTCAAACGCGAAGTACACGGAGTCAACAGTTCATTTTTGAAGGTTGACTCATTTCGATCAGTCGTTTGTACCTCTACCATTCTCAAAAGAATATCACAACCCTACAGTCCTACAGCCCTTTCCCCCAGCTACCCATCAACATGGAAGATCTCCAACAAGGGCCCGATGGCTTTCCTCCAAGCCTCCCGCGCCATCTCAGGGAAGTGCCCAATGGCAATTTCTCTCTTCGGCTTGCCGTCTACGAGTGTGTCCAATTCCTTCATAGCATCGTCCAAGAAATCCCCAAGTGGGGTAGGCTTTGGTACTCTGTCTGACCCTCCAAGCATCTCGGTCATTCGCTCCTTGTGCATCACATCCAGCTCAGTGTCCACGTACGCCGGCGCCAGGTCAGTGACCGTGACGTTAGTCCCAGCCAACTGAGCACGAAGTGAAACCCCGAAGGAATGAAGTCCTGCCTTCGTGGGACCGTAAATTGGGAAGAACTGCACGGGGATGTAGGCGAAAGCTGAAGAGATGAAAATGATGCTGCAAGGTTTTTCCAATGCCAAGAAATGCGGGACGAGTGTTTGGCATATGATCATTTGAGCAGTGAGGTTTGTGTTGACTTCTTTTGTGATGTCTTCCGGTGACGAGGAAGTAGGGTCCGTGAATGAGAACATGCTCTGGATGCTCGCGTTCACAATCACAGTGTCGATGTCCTGGTATTTCTTGGTGAGTCCCGCGATGTTCCCTGCTAGTGTTGAGAGATCGCTGATGTCGAAGTTGGCAGTCTCTAAGCCTGAAAGCTCGGCTGTAAGGGAGGAGAGCCGTTCTTGTCGACGTCCTGTGGCGATGACTTTCTTTCCTTGGGCATGGATACGTCGTGCGAGGCCTGCTCCGATGCCAGAAGTGGCTCCAATGATGAGCACTGTTTGTTTGATAGACATCTTTGGAAGGATTGAGGAGAGGTAGAGGAAAAGTCTGAGTCCTTAGCGATGGGAATTTTGAAGCAGTAGGGGGATGAACACTATATACCTGTTCTGCTGGCTAGGGACCACTCAATTTTGCCATCTTGGAGTTGTACTTTCACAGCGTTGGCTATAGTGAGATCATGAATCTCACCGAAAGTGGCATGCAGCAGAGAGTTTCGAAGATTTTTGCCCCAATGCTTGGCTACATATTGCGCCCCAAGCAGCGAGTGTCACCGGCATTGTCGGAAGTATCGGGATTATCGTTCATAATCCCCGATATATCTCATCCACAGATTGACGCCAGATTTCTTTCACGATGAAGCGAAAGGTCGCTCTCATCTTGAATCTCATTGGTGGGAGGAGTGTGGTAAGCTAGGCTTGGACAGGTATGCAGCGGATAGTTTAACGCCACCCGCGCTGACAAATGGCTGATGTGGACTAACATCATCTCAACACCTTCTCGAGCTCCGAATCTGCTGACCGGAGTAATTCACTGCATTCCACATTGAACTTGATACTTGATTAGAATATGGTCTATTGCGGAAAACCATCAAGAGCTTGCAGCAACTGCAGGTCACGTCAAGCCAAGGTATTGAAATTTCACTCAATCAGCTCAGGTGTTTCATCTAGAACCTTGCTAACAATGTTACAGTGTGACAGGAAGCAGGAGTGTGGGCAATGCAGAAGAGCGGGTTTGCAATACCCAGGCCCTCGAGATTCAAATGAACTAGTATTTAGGGATCAAAGCCAGGAAGTCAGTCGGAAAGTAACCACGAAAAGCTCGCGGTCCATCATCCCCAAGAGTATTATTGCAACTACCCTCGAACAAGCCAAAGCTTTATTCTTCAACCGGTATGTCAACGGAAACGCAAAGACCTACGACTACATTGCATCGTTCATCCCAAAGACGGATTGGGTTTCTTGTCTATCTGCCGCGGTGGACGCTGCGAGTTTGGCATATTTCTCGACCCAAAACTCTTCCCCTGTCGTCCTAAAATATGCAAGGGAGAATTACGTTCTTGCTCTTCGACTGGTCGGCGAAGCTCTACAGTCCCGTGACCAGGCAACGAAGGACCCAACCTTGGTGTCTGTACTACTTCTAGATCTCTTCGAGAAGTTGACCCGGACTCATCGATCTTCAGATTCATGGACCAAGCACATGAAGGGAGCAATCGAGCTTGTCAAGCTCCGTGGTGATGCTCAGTTCCGGAGCGTCCTTGGCCTGAGATTGTTCCTGCAGTTCCACTCTACCCTTCTGATTGGCTGCCTGCAACACAATGCCAGAGTTCCTTGCCATCTTATTGAGCTTCGTCGTGAAGCTAGCCAATATATAGATTCGAAAGATCCAAAGTGGAATTTCTCAGAAATCGTTCTTCGATTCGTTGCGCTTCGGGCGGAGACTCGTGAAGGACGCTTTAAAAGCAAAGAACTTCTAGATACTGCAAGACGCCTTGATGCTGAACTGAAAGTCGTCGCAGAGACTGTTCCGCCCGAGTGGAAGTATAATATTGTCATGGTTCCATCACCCGTCGAGGAGGTTTATGGAGAATATTTCCACCTTTATATGGATTATCATATGACACATACCTGGAACAATATCCGGATCATTCGAATACTTCTTAACGAACTTATCAGAGAGCATTATTTAAGTCAGGCCGATCCTGCTGAACTATCCTCGATATTTTCTCCCGAGTCTCACCATGACGATTATGCTCATGTCTCCGACTGTATCCTGACCCTGTCGACTGAAATTGTCGCGTCGGTGCCACAATATACTCAACTCCCACGACATGTTAATGGATCTATGTCTGAACCTTCGTCAATAGAGTATTCTACCCATTATCCATTAATTCCTAGAAAAAACCCCTTGTCCCACCTTCCCCGAATATCAAGTTCAAATTCCATTCAGGCCAAAGTTAAACTTGGTCCACAGGACTTCACACTCTTCGAAACCTCGAGATGCTACTCCTTGGTATTCCCTCTATATGTTGTTGGCAGCTTAGAAGTCTGCTCAGACTCGATGCAAGAGTGGATCCTCACCACATTAGCTTTCCTGAAAAATATCGTGGGTATCAAAGAGGCAGCGGTTGCTGCGGGTTACTTGAAGGGAAGAGAGAAAATCAACCCGTGGTCTTTGTATGCAATGATTGGGAGTTACTCGTTCTCTGCTTAAGTTTATTGAACCTGCAAATCCGCTGCTTTAAGGGCACGACTGTCCTTTGACGGCAATTGAGTTGCCGCAGGAGCGGAGATGGAGGAAATCATTGCCAAATACTTACCTAGCTCGCCATGCCATTCCGGCGCTCGGCGCTCTGGAAAGAATCACCAGGGCGAATCCAGCAATCCTCTGTATGTATGCCCCAAAGCTCACTCTCGTACACATATCTCATCTACTAAAGCTGACTACAATATATCCACAGTAAGATGACCGATGGGGCGAATCGGATCGCCATCTTCAAAAGGCTCTCAACTATATAGCCAAGCTATTGTACATTTGAAGAAGGAAGCCTCGAAGGGGAACTAGGATTTGAAGACCATTAAAAATTACTCTGTCAATTTCCTCGATCTGAAAATACTACCTGCAACTCTACTTCTTCCATTCTTAGCCATAACGGCTTCTGCTCAGACAGTTTATCTCATCCGTCATGGGGAGAAACTTGCTAATGGTGGCGATGGACTCAATCTAGAGGGGATGCAGCGTGCACAGTGTTTGTGAACTGGTTTCGGTGCCTCATCTCAATACAATATCGGGTACATTATTGCCGGGCAGCCAAAGTCAAGTGAGCCTCGCCGATCACCCTTTCATTCAAACTCAAGACCAAGAAGCAGATCTAACATTTACAAGGCGGCAACACACTCGACCTCTTATGGCTGTTCAGCCTGTGGGCACTTCATGTAACCGAGACGATGCGGATTGTATAGCAGCACTTGTGGAGAACTATGTTTCAGAGGGGGCAGGAAAGAACATTTTAATTTGTTGGGAACATGATAATTCGACCGGAATTGTGCAAGTATCGGGGTGCTCCCGGCTACCCGACAATTCGTAAGATTTCTTTCATCTAGCAAATTGAGGAAGCGATGCTAACGCGAATAGATCCAATATCGTCTGGCCAGATCCCCAACTCTATTCTACCATTGTAGCCATAACTCCAGAGGACTGCCTTGGGTTGGAAAGCCGTCGGAATTCAAGGACAATTGATATCCCTGAAATAAGAGACATTTCATAATCATAATTTGACTTTTCCTGCCCCCGCACTCTTTCATTCCATCAACGCATCTCCGTGTAGACATCATTAGGGAATGATAAATTGAGGGATACTTGTTCTTGGACAACACTTGTTGCGCGGTGCCGAGGGTTCAAAAGGTTTGTCTCTGTTTTGCTTTAACAGTGGTACCGCTAGATTGGTCGGCAAGAATGAGACGACTCAAGGAGCTGACGCACTTCACTATTTGGCAACATGAGATCCTCAGATTGTAATTTGATTTATTTCTTTGAAATTCTGTTCGCGATATTGTGCCATACGTCTCCTCCCATGATCTTGCTTGTGTTGCTGTGAACCCCGAATTGCCTAACGGCCTTCGGGAAATACCATGGTATGTTCGAGTTGATGAGATCTGTGTCTCGTGCATAGTTTGCCATCCCGAAACGCTCCTTTATGGGATACAGGTCTGCGACTTTGACACGAGTGACTCGTGGTTTGCCGATGAAGTTCATGGTTGTGATGTCCAGCAAGGCGTCGTTTGGGAGACTCTTGGTATATCGCATCAGCATCTCTCGTGAGTGCCGAGCGTATGCTGGCAGTCGGAGGTGGATATATGTTACGAAGGGGCCAGTGATATATGCCACGAAGACCATTGGAATGATGCCAGACAGCAGGACTTCGAAAAATCAGCAGAGGTTCAGGGAGATCGTCGTCACGTGATTCGTTTTGAGAAGGGGCAAGATGAGCAACCCACCTCCGATGGCAACCCATGGTGGCTCTGCTTCAGCATAGAAGTGAGAGGGTGCTACGACCAGGGTGAAGAATGAGAAGATGAAAATCGTTGTGACTTTCATACATCCCAGGAAGACGGTTCGGCCAGTTCCGGCATGATAGACAAGTAATCGTTCAGGATACGCTATGGAATTTTAGAAGAGTGTTAAAGGGCGGAGGTACCTACTTACAGGTCTTCTTGAGGGCAATTTTAGAGGAAGCTGGAGTGTTCTTGGGAGTGCTCCCCCTGGTGCTACTGCAGCGAACTCGCCGGACCAGAGACTTAATTTGCGGTGGCCTTCGATACACTTGGGAAGACCGAGATATTGGAAATGCCGTTCTCCAGACAGCACGTTGCAAGAAGATCATTTCGCTGCAGCTCAAGCCTCTTGCCGTCCTCAGGGGTAAGGTAAGAGGAGTCGGTACGTGCTTTCGGTGACCTCAAACAGCGAGGGTGTGCAGATTTCGCCTCGTCAGAACCAAGCCAGTTCCATCAGGGCATTCGCACGGTACCAGACTTCGATAGTCCAGATGATTTGACGGTGAATTGAGACGGTTATGATTTCCCACGGTTTGAAAGAGATTCCTGAAGCTTGGTAGCCAGATACACCCGAATTAGACGCGCTAGACGCGATTGGCGAATCGTTTTTAGCCTGGTGTTGACAGATCTTCAAACAACACCAACCTCGGGACACGGAACTCTCACTCGTTCGACTACACTGATCATGATTCTACGGGACTCTCGGTGACAGGTCATCAGGCGCCTGCCTCAGAATGTACACAATAGACCGACTATTGCGAGCTCTGCTCCTAGTTTGCATCCTCCTCGGCGTTACGGCATACACTCCTTTATCAGATGAGACACTGCAGAACCTCCCGGCCGCGGGACCAGACTTCGATATCAAAATGGGATCAATACTTGCTCCCATACTCATACCTCGAGTGCCAGGAACGCCAGGCTCGGCAGCTGTACAGCAGCATTTTGTGGAATGGTTCAAGACAAACCTACCGAGTTGGACAGTCGAGTTCCAGAACTCGACTTCGACGACTCCTGCAACTGGAAGCAGGGAGGTTCCCTTTGCGAATATAATAATTACTCGCGATCCGCCATGGACACAACGTGGTGATGTGGGAAGGCTGGCTTTGGTCGCGCATTATGACAGCAAGCTCACACCAGCTGGATTTATCGGCGCAACAGACAGTGCAGCACCTTGTGCGATGATAATGCACGCAGCGCGGAGTGTGGATGAAGCGCTGGCTCGGAAATGGGCTGCTATGGAGGAAGACGGCTCCCATGGTCTTGAGGAGGAGAAAGGCGTTCAGATCATATTTTTGGATGGGGAAGAAGCGTTTGTAAGCTGGACAAACACTGACTCCCTTTACGGTGCTAGGTAGGATCGTTTTAGAGTATTCTGAATCTTGTTGCTGACTCTTCCAGATCATTGGCAGAAGAGTGGGAAGCTACTCCTCACGTAGCCATGTCTACCTACCACACACCAATCAGTGCCATAACCCTCTTCCTACTTCTCGACCTGCTCGGAACGGCGAAACCGAAGGTCCCATCATATTTTAAAACCACACATTGGGCATACCAAAATCTTGCTGGACTAGAAATGCGGTTGCGGTCTCTCGGCGTCCTAATGTCCAAACCAGACCACCCTTTCCTCACCGAATCCGAGAAAGCCGCGAACCAATTTAACAACGCATGGGGAGTCCAGGATGACCATGTTCCATTCATGGCGCGTGGAGTGGAAGTTCTACACATCATACCTACGCCATTCCCCCACGAATGGCATACAATGGATGATGACGGGTCACATTTGGATCTTCCGACCGTGGAGGACTGGGCTAGGATGCTCACCGCGTTTGTGGGTGAATGGATGGATCTTGAGGGATACTTTCCACATAAGAGTCTAGCTGCAGATGGAGTCCAACCTGCAAAGAAAGATGAACTGTAAGTTGGTTCCGCTCTAATCATGTGGTCTCCAGCTTACAGTTACAATTTAGAAGTGATATCACTTAGATTTGAGAATAAAATAAGATCAAGACACCTCTACGAGTTTTACAACAGTGCGATGTGATATGGGACAATCTTGTAGTACCTGAAGATTCAGCAGGTCTGCTGTGGTTGTTTCTGTGTATGCCAATACCAAGGACGCCAGACACCACAAGCTTTTCCCTCTCAATATGCAACAAAATATCCTACACAGCGGTCTTCTCACTTTCATCACTACCCTTCCTCTTCGCATACTTCTCCGACAGCTCCTCACCCACGGAACTCTACAGGGGACTCCATGAATGGGGCAAATTGTCCCCATTCATTTCCCTCCCCTACTCAGACTAGCAATCTTCAGCTCGTCCTCATTTGCCTCGCCCTCGCGACCACTCGGCACACCAATAATAGTACTTCCCTTGAGGCCCCTCTCCCTTCCCATTGGGCCTCTCGCTTCCCGAATGGCACTCTGCACAGTCCCCACCTCAAAACTCGCGCCAACATCCCCCTCCCCGCTGAGATACAAATACCAATAAACAGCGCCCACAAACAACCCCCCACCAAACATATTCCCCAGAACCAGACTCTTCCAAGCATAATACCTTACCCCAACGGCGCCCCATTCCAAATCCCCATCGGCACAAGGAACATATTCGCAACCACATGATCCAGCGCCAACCCCACGAACGTCGCGGTAGGAAACCAGATCGCCATAATCTTACTCCCTACCTCCCTTGCCGAAATCGAGAGGAATACAGCCATGAACACTAATCAATTCGCACCAATCGCACGCAGGAAGATCTGATGCCAGCCTAGATTCTGTGCCTTCATGATGCGAAAGTCACCGCTTCTAGGCGATACACGTCTTCGGAGGAAAGCACGTCGCCGTAGCCGATGATTATGCTCCCGAAGAAGAGCATTCTGGCGAGGCTGCCGAAGAAGGAAACAAACCAGGAGGTCAAGACGTCGAGGATAGGGATGTGTTGGTGCAGGTAGGCGGTTGTCTTGAACATTATGTTGGAGGTGAAGAGGTCGGCACCGGTGAGGACAATCATGACGAGGCCGATGGGGAACATGAGAGCGCCTGCTGTGCGGATTAGGCCTGGGGCGTGCTCTTGGTACCATGGGGCTGTGTTGGTTGAGAGCAGGACTGCGCAACTGGATGGGAAATTTGTTAGTGATAGGATTGAAAGGGGGGAGGGAGGTTAAAGAACCCGAATCCGAGGAGAGGACCGGCCATCATGGAGTCGAAGAGTTTGTCGAGTCGAAAGTGTGCTTGTTTTGTGCCAATTCGACTGGCCAGCCCCACAGTTTGTTGGGGAGTGAAGGCGTCCATCTGGAAGTTTTTGGAGGGAAGTCTGGATGGGTGAAGAGTTCTTGGATGGGCGGCTTTTGAAGAGACGTCACCAGAAGATATGAGACTGGGAAAATAGAGAGAGAAGTAGATTGCAGTCGTTCACATTCGAGGAGGAAAACAGTATCACAAGAAGAAAAGAGAGCTAAGTAGAAAAATGCAAGCTGTTGTTGGGGACTGTCTGCTTCCAAACCCATATCGAACCCACGCCTCTTACCAGCAACAACCGGAGAACTTCTCCTTCCCTAAAATCAGAAGATTCTATGTCACAAAAAAGGTGCAGAGATCAGTATCCGCATCTAAACCACTCGAATTCCATGTCCAGCACAAATTTCGATCCTGAAAGCCGCAACTGACGTCAAATTTGGGTTGAATCTAGGGATTGGAGCATTTCATGAATAACCTCCGGGGCCTCGGCATCCAGATTCAAGACCCATTTCAAGAGTTCTGTGAGTGAAACACTCGCCATATTTTGTGGTTGGGGACTTTATATATAGAGTATGTCTAGTTATCAGCCATCAGCATCCAGTGACAACGACATCTTTAAAACTGCTACTGAAAATTTTAGCCTCTGAACAAAATGATTCAAGTAAAATGTGTATTTGTTGCGGTTTTTATAATTGAAAATTAATATTTGGCTACTATAATATAAGCCCTATCTTAGTTTAACTAGGGCTACTTAATAAATGACCTAGTTATTTAATAATTATTAAGTAAACGTTAATTCATTATAGCGACGTGACGGATTAATTGGATCAATTATAATTAATCTGATTAATTATTCTAACCTAATCAAAAAGATCTGAATTACGTTAATTATAATCTAATCACATTAATTGATTAATCTTTTGACACACTCTTTACGAGCATAAAGCGTTGATACAAGCTGGAAATCGCGTGTATTATCTCCAACTCCGAGCCTCGACTTCGAAATAAATGCTAAATTTATAAAAGCGATCCTCTCTATCTACTGAGATTTTTGAAATAAATTTCTGTCACAATCTGAGTGAGTAGTGGTTCCCATCCTAACTTTATTTCGTCTCGTGAATCATTCGGCCATCATTGTCCCTCTGCTATTGTGACTACCAACCTATAAAAGACAAAACCAAGCTATTATTCAAACAGCCATGAAGAGATTGAAAGTGCGCAGCACTTCTTTGTAGAACTCCTCACTCCATCTGTTCCGCTCCTGTTGCCAGCAGATGGCATACACCCTCTTTCCCTATCCATGTCGAGAAATAGTAAGGAAAGATGGGAGGAGTCGGGGAGCGTGGGGGTTAGTGAGAGCGCGAGTCGGAGGGGAAAGAGGAGGAAGTGGAAGAAGAAACGTGATCGCAGCAAGAACAACACCGCGTCCAAGACAAAGAAAGCTACCACTGCCTCCGAGCCTGGACCAGATCTCTCCGGCAGCGACCTCAACCCTCCGGACTTCCTAATCCAGCGTTCTGTCAGGCTTGTTAAGGCATGGCTCCTGGGCTGCGAGGAAGCCATAGCTGTTGACTTCGAGAGCCCGGAAACACGATCTATGGTTTCCTTCATTGGGGGAGGGATCGTTGACCGCCCTAGGCTCGATGTCAACGCGTACAAGCCGAAGACCAACACAACCCAGACGTCAAAGTTCAACATCAAGTCTTCCCTGAAACCAAGATCCTCTCGCTCTGGAGCTCCTTTTGAGCAGCCGAAGTTACGAGATTGTTTGTATGACAAGCCTTGTCAGGCTTTGAACAAGGAATCGGTGGAGCATCTGAACAAAAGCGCGTCTGGCAAGGGACTGAGATTTGGGAGCTTCCGAAAGCTTTTTTGTGGAAAGAAGGGTGCAAGTAAGGATGAAAAAGGGACAAATTCGGGTCTGCCTCGAGAAAGCCATTCTGAGGACGGAGTGTATGAGGACTCGGAGCTTTTCGTGATTGAGGGTCGAAGCCTGGGGTTGAGTGCTTCACTCGAAGCAATTGTCCGGCTGGGTGAGGAAAGAAGTACCAAGCCAAGCTCCGTATCCGAAAGTGATGTCAACTACCGTCTTTGTGAAGAAAAAAGCAGGCAATGCTCGCTGTTAGATAGCGATGTCGGACATTCTTACATTAGGGCCAAGAGCAAACCTAGCTCGGTGTCCAAACATCCTTTCGAACATTCGAATGGCAGAGATAAGAGTGAACGCAGCTCCATGTTTGAAAGCGGTCCTCGACAATCACATAGCAGAGACAACATCACTCATCAGATCGTCTTTCACACAAGACAAAAACACAAGACAACCTCAACCTCGACATCAACCATGTCTTCACCACCTCTCAGCCGGGAATCCAGCTTCAACATCGGCTCCACCATGGAGCAACCGATGTCCCAGAGGGAACTGGAAGAGCGAGAAAGACTCGGGCCCGGGATGGATCGAGCGCCCTCGCCTTTCCCTTTCAAGCCAAGTACTCCTCGACCAATCCAAACAGAACGGGTTCGATCTTGGGCCTCAATTCCACTGCGACGAAAGCCATCAGTCGAGGACTTCAGACCCGTCACACCCGAGCCGGTTGACAGGAAAGCTTCACCATTGATCCTCAGCTCGGCCATTAGAAACAAGTCAGCTTTGCCAATTCGAGAGCCAGGCGAGTTCGCGAGGGGAAAGGTGGCGATTCCAGGGGTTACGGGACAAGGTATTCAAGCTTTTGCGACCAATCGAGAGAGAAGAGGACCTGATCGGGTTTTTGGTGGCACAGGAGAGTTTGGTCGTGCTGAAGGTCAGACGGGGGTTCTTGACGAGCAAATGGACGTCTTCACTAGGAATCGGGAGAGGAGACGGGCGGAGAGGCACTCAGCTGGTCGAGCCATGGAGGTTGGGTCGGCAGGTGGAATGATTTCAGGTGGACAGAAGAAGGTCGCGAGGAAGGTCGCGAGGAGTTCGGGTGCTTCTGCTGGACAGAAGAAGGGGCACGAGGGTGAAGGACAGAGGGGTTTCAATGTCGAGGAAGAACCGGTTGCTTCTGGAGCTGCTTGGGAAAGACGGATCAAGAAGGGGCAGTTGCCAGCCAAGAAGTCACCAAATGAAAAGTATCGCCAGGAGGAAAGAGCGAAGTACTGGAGTCCGAAGTGATGGTTCATCAATGGATCACCTTTGCACGGGATTTGTGAGGTAGAAAGCAGAAAATATAGAATCATTCACCGTAAACCCAAGCCACACTCAAATGCAATATCCCAGAAACGGTGGGAGTATCATTTGTCTATGATGTTAAATTATTTGAGATTATAGCGAGTGAGCAGAAACCCTAATGAAAAGGGTATCGAAAATGATGAGAACACGACACTGGAGGCATGCTCATCCAACGACCTGGCCACGCTCCAAAGACTTTTGGATGACACTGGACAGCTGCCTGCAAATTATCAACCAGACATCCGCAAGCTTCTCGCAGCGGCTGTAGCCTCCAAATAAACAACGATCGTCGAATTCCTACTCCAGAAATACCCGATTTACTCCTTCTACGAGGAGGTTGGGATCATCCAATCTATCCTAGACAACCCTGATGCGGACACACTTCGGGTGCTTTGCACTCACGACCCACGCTTCGCCAGCACCTCCATCGGCTACGGAATGCGATGCTTCATTACAGACGCTTGTGCGCGGCCACCAGAAAAGATCGTCCACGTACTGCGTGTTCTATTAGACAACGATGCTGACATGAACGATGGCCGGCTCGGTGGTGGAGCTCTGTATGCAGCATTGTTTGGCTCACAACCACGGGAGATTATTTGAGAGGATAGTGCAAAACGGAAGAGAAATGAGGCTTAGCATTATTTCAACTACTATTCAGAAAGAACGGCTGGAAATTCTGCAAACCTTGTTGCGGTATGGTCGGGTGCGGAACAGCGATCAACTTGAGCAGCTTGTTCAATGTGCGAAGGAAACGGAGAATGAGGAGGCTATTACAATGGTTCACAAATTCGCTGTAGACTGGGTAAAGAGGGATGGACAAGAAAGAATGAAAATGAAACCTGCTACAAGAAGGTAGTGGCATGTCTGGAGATAGTTCTAGTGGGGGTAAATTCAGCGAGGATACTTCGTAGAAACCTAAATGTCAAGGGATTCTTTTCTCCTCCATCTGAGATTCACAAACAATAATATGCGAGAGAAGTTTGTGCTTAATGGAGATGGAGTTGTTCGGGTGAGGTTTGTTGACAGCGAAGAAGAGGGAGGAAAGAAGACGGGGGGTCAAAGCGCTCAACGCGCTGCGAAAACGCGCTAAGAAATCCAGCGCGTCTCCCCCCGGTCGATTCTTGACCTCCTCGCTCCGCCTTCTTTCTTCAATCCCTAATCACTTCCAACCCCAATTCACTCTTGACTTTGTCCTTCCCGACTCGCGTATCCATAGCTAGTATAGTCTAGCTGCCTGCCATCATGGCGAGAGTCAAGGAGGAATCGAATGCCACTCCAGCGAAGCCACCACCTTCTCTGAAGAAGCAAGGCTCCAGTTCCGGCCCGCAGTCAGGACAGCGCTCCATACATAGCTTCTTCTCGAGAGCACCTTCGAACACTACCCCAAGCTCTACCAATGGCATCCTAAAGGCCAGCGATACCTCAAAAGCCGTCAATGCCATGGCGAAACCCGCTGTTCCCGTCAAGAAACCCGCCTTCAAGAAAACGGCCGTCAAGAACATGACTCCTGTCCCCAGCAGTGATGCAATGGGCCCTTCAAGCTCGCAAGAGAACGAGAACGGAGGAATCCCGGAAGAGGTAGAGGATATTGGTCTACCATCGCCATCGACGCCTGCTAAGAACTTTCAGCAGGTCGTCAACGGTTCCTTGGCTTTCGGAAGCAGCCCTTCTCGCAAGGTATGTAAAGGAACTTTGGTCATTGGGTTCGGTACTAACCTCCAAGTCTAAACAGGCTAAGAAGGTAGTTAGCTACGCCGAGTCAGATGACGAAGATGACGAGGACGCTTTCGATCCGGCTGGAATCAATACCCAGAAACGAAAGCTGCATCGAAAGGCAAAGGTGGTGGAGAGTGAGGATGACGACGAGGACGTGTTCATCGGTGGTTTGGATGGAGCTGCAGATGACGATGATGGTAAAGTACCTCCTGTTCATGTTCAGAACATAATTCTAATACTGGGCAGACGAGATGGACGATTTTGTCGTCGATGACGATTCAGATGCCCCAGCTAAGCCATCTAAGAAACGAAAGCGTCCTACATCAACAGCCACTTCTCGAAAGCGATCCAATGTTACCCCACCGGCACGCCAATCTGCTGCCGATGAAGACGTAGACGAAGATGAAGACATGGAGATTCCCGAGACTTCAACTGCTCAACAATGGAAATACGACCCAGAGAACACCGAACGATTACAGCCAAGACCAAATAATGCTCTCAAAACTCCTGTATCAAACAAGAAACAGGTTAAAGAAAAAGCTTGCAAGAGCGACCCGGAAAAGCGATACGAATGGCTTGCCAATCTACAAGACATGGACCGTCATCCAATCGGTCATCCTGAGTACGACCACCGAACTGTCTTTATCCCTCCAATGGCATGGGCAAAGTTTACCGCATTCGAGAAGCAATATTGGGAAATCAAGCAAAAGTTTTGGGATACTGTAGTCTTCTTCAAGAAGGGAAAATTCTACGAGCTTTACGAGAATGACGCTACCATTGGCCATCAGCTATTTGATCTTAAGCTCACTGATCGAGTCAACATGCGGATGGTTGGGGTCCCGGAGTCATCTCTGGATCATTGGGCAAACCAATTCGTGGCCAAGGGCTTCAAGATTGCGAGAGTGGACCAAGTCGAGTCTGCACTTGGCAAGGAGATGCGTGAGGCAGAAGGAAAGAAAGGTGGTAAAGCCAAGGGTGGTAAGGAAGACAAGATCATTAAACGTGAACTGGCCTGCGTTCTGACCGGCGGAACACTGGTTGAGGGCAGTATGCTTCAGGATGACATGGCAACATTTTGCATTGCCATCAAGGAGGACATCAACGATGATTTGTTGCCCACGTTCGGCGTTGCATTTGTCGATACGGCTACTGGGCAATTCTTCCTCTCGGACTTTGTCGACGACCCGGACTTGACTAAATTCGAGACCCTCATCGCTCAGATTCGACCACAGGAACTGTTACTTGAGAAGTCCAACATTTCCACAAAGGCCATGCGCATCTTGAAGAACAACACCAATCCTACAACAATATGGAATCACCTGAAACCTGGGAAGGAGTTTTGGTCCGCTGATGTCACGAGACGGGAGCTTGACTGCAGTGGATACTTCGTTTCTGACGAGTCTGGGGGAGGGGAAGTATGGCCAGAGAAGCTTGCAGAGGCTAAGCAGAACGATAATTTGATGTCTGCCCTCGGTGCTCTTGTCCAGTATCTGCGAACCCTCAAGCTGGAGCGCAGCCTCTTAACCCAAGGCAACTTCAATTGGTACAATCCAATACAGAAGGGCACTACATTGGTACTCGATGGTCAGACTCTCATCAATCTCGAAATTTTCGCCAACACGTTCGACGGTAGCCAGGAAGGCACGCTTTTCACGCTGATCAACCGCTGCGTCACACCTTTCGGAAAGCGCATGTTCAAACAATGGGTCTGCCACCCTCTGGCTGATTCCAAGAGGATCAATGAGAGATTAGATGCCGTCGATATGCTGAACAAGGATCGCACCTTGAGTGATCAGTTCACAACATCAATGACACGGATGCCGGATCTGGAAAGATTCATCTCTCGCATCCACGCTGGATCTTGCAGAGCCGAAGATTTCGTCAAGGTTCTTGACGGCTTCGAGCAGATTGAGTACACCATGAGCCTTTTATCAGCATTTGGTGGTGGTGAAGGTATCGTCGACCGTCTCATTGCGGCCATGCCAGATCTCAAGGAGCCACTGAAGTGGTGGAAGACAGCTTTCGATCATGGGAAGGCAAGGGAGAACAAACTTCTTGTGCCTGAACGTGGAGTGGAGGAGGACTTTGATGAAAGTCAAGACCGAATTGAGGAGTTGGAAGGAGAATTGGACAACCTTCTGCAACGTAAGCGCAGAGAGCTCGGTGGCAACACTTCCAAGATTATCTACAAGAACATCGGCAAGGAGGTGTATCAACTTGAAGTCCCTGCCACCATCAAGGTTCCCAAAGATTGGCAGATGATGTCGTCAGCTTCAGGCTTCAAGCGATACTACTTCCCAGAGCTGAAATCTCTCATTCGACAACTTCAGGAAGCTCAAGAGACTCATGGTCAGATCGTCAAGCAAGTCGCCAGCAGATTTTACGCCCGCTTTGATCAGGACTACACTATTTGGCTCCAAGCTGTCAAAGTCATCGCACAGCTTGATTGTTTGATCAGTCTTGCTGCAGCATCCGCAGCCCTGGGAGAGCCCAGCTGCCGACCTAACTTTGTCGAGTCTGAACGAAGTATTGTCGAGTTTGAGGAGCTTCGTCATCCTTGTATGCTTCCCAACGTCACAGATTTCATCCCAAACGACGTCAAGCTTGGTGGTGATGCTGCAAACATCAACTTGTTGACAGGTGCAAACGCTGCTGGAAAGTCAACAATCCTGAGAATGGTAAGCTCTCCATCACACCTCACATCTCATGATCTAACGTCTCGCAGACCTGCGTCGCCGTCATCATGGCTCAAATTGGCTGCTATGTCCCTTGCATCTCAGCAACGCTCACACCCTGTGACCGCATTATGTCCCGCCTCGGCGCCAACGACAACATCTTCGCAGCCCAAAGCACTTTCTTCGTTGAGCTCTCCGAAACCAAGAAGATCCTCTCCGAAGCCACGCCCCGCTCCCTTGTCATTCTAGACGAGCTCGGCCGCGGGACTTCCTCCTATGACGGCGTCGCCGTCGCCCAATCCGTCCTCCACCACGTCGCCACCCACATTGGCTGCACAGGTTTCTTCGCAACGCACTACCACTCCCTGGCCACCGAGTTTGCGGGCCATCCTGAGATCGCGCCCAAGCGGATGCAGATCCATGTCGACGATGATAATCGCCAGGTCACATTCCTGTATAAACTTGAAGATGGCGTTGCGGAGGGCAGTTTCGGCATGCACTGCGCGGCTATGTGTGGGATTCCTTCCAAAGTGATTGATAGGGCGGAGGTGGCGGCTAGGGAGTGGGAGCATACGAGTCGTCTGAAGGAGAGTCTGGAGAAGGCAAGGAGTGGGTGTTATATCCCCCTTGGGGTGCAGAGCGATGTTAGTTGGATCTTGAAGGAGGCATTGAGTGGGGAAGGAGTGGAGGATAGAGGGCTGAATGTTTTGATGAGGGCTATTGAGAGTTTGTGAGCTTGCGAACCTATAATATTGTATAGGTGGTGCCTTTTCTGAGCGTAATTTTGCCCTGCTGAGTGGAGCGTTTGCTATTTCTAGAGAGAAGCGTGGTTTGTTTGTGGCACTGGCGCTGTGGCTGTAGCTGTGGCTATTTGTTTCTTTGGCGTGGCTGGGTGTATACAATACATATGTCTAACTGGGCTGGATCTTGGTGTGCTATAGAAAAGAGGAATGAAGATATCTGAACCCTTTCATCCGCCAGGTCTTTTTCCATTGGACGTGGGGTAGGAGCAAGTGCTTCTCAGATTCGTAATGCTGACTTTTGGCATGTTTGGAGAGCTGTGAATTGTATTGTGCTATTTGGTGCAAGGGCACCTGGGGTTGCATTGAAGAGGGTTTGGTCTGTCTTCTCCACAGTGGTTTCAAGAGAATGCGAGAAGCAAGTGCGAGTGGGGAAGGTGAGAACGGATCTGGGCATACTATGTTTAAATAGAAAGTAGAGTTCTAGGGTCATGTTTATGAACTGTTCAAAAATAAGATCAGGAAAGGCTTGCTGGTGCAAGTGCGGGATGCAATGGAAATGTGTTCAGATTGCTAGATCTGTGTTTATCCGCCAGGGCTTTCTGTGGAGCATGGGTCTCAGAGCTGGTGGTATGTTTGGACATGACGTGGGAGGAGTTGATTCGCGAAGTCGTGAATTGCACGATTATTTGCTAGGAGTACAGGATTCTGATCCATATTTTGATGGCCAAGCTATCACCAAGGACCTGGTCGTCATGTGCATTCCCGCCGCGTGGTAGCAGGACTTTAGCCAGCATGGGCCATTTCTCATGTTAGTATTCCTACCGCCACCTCTTGTTTTCACTTCCTATCATTCGGTGTTCAGAACATTTTGGACATTTGCGGATGGGTTGTTTCCTTCCAAACCAGTTTTAACCTGTGCCTATGTGCCTATGGGTTACAATACTTCATAGAGGCCAACAAAACGCAGGACTGGGAGCAAATATTGGCGCAGGCTGTTGCATCTCCACACGCGACACCTGTGATTGGTTTACAAACACTTCCAAAACTGCTTCCCCTTGCATGTGTAGGCGGGAATCCTTGCTGGATCATATTTGGCAAGAAGCCTTGCTCCGTTACAGGTAAAGACTTGACCTGTCACGAGATGGGGTACACGCAAGTTTGGATAGCGAACGGACTACGTAAGCTGGTAGGAGACAACTTCAGTGGATTGGCTGTTACTGATCTGATTATAAGGCAAATTTTTTCTCAATAAACGTGAGCGAAAAGGGTATTGATGGAAACAGTGCTGTGAATAGATATGTCAAACACGGCAATAAGAACGGGATTTCTGCGCCGGGGCTTATAAACGACACTACATTGTGGGATATTGCAGACATTGAAGTTTAGGCAGCTGGTGTCTTTTCGGTGCCTGTTTGCGGAATTGGGTAGGCATTGGTAAATCTGGCAAGGGCCAAACAAACAAACTGTGTCAACTTTCCCTGCAATTGTTAAGCGGTTGGTGAGTCAATAGTACATAAGTGATCTTTCATTTGCTGCGAAAGCTTGGTTGAAGGTGTTGGTATAGTAATGTCCTGACAAGCTAATCCTTCCTCTCTTTTATATATCAATGCACTCTTCCTTGTATGATGAGAAAATCCCAGGCTTATCTTGATGTTCTTGGTTGAACTCGTCAATCTGTTCTGCTAGCTTAAGTGAAAAGCTGACTTCTTGAACGAGTCTCTCCCGACCTGGTTTCTAGCACACCTCTTGTGGCTTCGAGTAGACGAAGACGACTGATGCTACGTAAGATTGTCCAAGTCCCGAGACAGACGTTTGACGAAATGGGATGCGAGGAGAAAGGAGGGTACGTACATTTTTGAAAGGGGAGGAGAGGTTTCACGAAATGGCTCTGTTGCCTCAGTGTCTGTCAAATAATCCTCAACATCCTCGTTCCACAGGGGTAATTGATTAGAGGCACAGAGATTGGATAACAAAAGAAAAAGAATTGAGAAGGATAGGTCCAAATCGAACTCAGGCTGCAGAGAACCGGCTTTGACACTCTATTCCGTAATTACATTACACTACACTATTGAATGTTCAGCTCTAACTCCAGTACACCATCGCAACCCGAGTCCATTTCGATAACACCGCATCGACAACGTAATTACACCATCGTGAGTTCACCCCAACGCCAATACACCATCGCATAAAACAGTGCATTCCGAGTCCAACGGTAATAAACCATCACCAGACAGAAAACGATTTTCGAGTCCAATACGTAGCAGCAGATAAGGGCTGCAAGTACAACTGAGCATCTTTAACTATGGGTTTGATGTTCCCACTCATGATAATCGCAAATATCTTCTTCTTCCTCCGGATCGGATTGTATCGTAGTTTGGCTGCCCACAATGCGATCTCCCTGCCAGATTGGCGTCTGCCATGTGTCGGGATGCGTTGTCGGTACAGGGAACGAAGGACTTGTTGGAGTAGATGTGATGGGCGTCGGTGGGACTAGAGCTTTGGAATCGGGGTGCTCCTCACAACGAGTGAGCTGTCTATGGAATCGTTAGATGATATACTTCGCACAAAGGGGGTGCGAAGCCTGTCACTTACCTTTTCTTTGCAAGGATTTCTCCTCTCCTCAGTAATTCTCTTTCTGATAGGCCATGCTTGTGCAGCCCCGCCAGCATGGCATGCTTACGACAGGCCAAGACCCGAACATCTTCGCGCTTGTATGAACGTATGGGATTGCTTCGATTATATTGATTTGGAAGTTCCTGGTACGGGAGAGTGTCCAACTCTCCTTCTTTAACGGAGAAGGAATTCATAGCTAAGGTCGCGTGTCAGTTCAATTCAATCAAAATCTTATGGCGTGGCTCACCGTTCCTCCAATATATTGTGTGTGTGCCGCGAGGATGTCTGAAATTCTTGTCTTTGCGCCATAGATGGCAAACCACCCAGGCATACCATTCAGCTTCCCATTCTTTCTCTTGCTCGCGGTTGGCCGCGTCCAGCTCTTCTAGGGACGGTATTGCCGGTACCCTCCTCGGTGTCCTGGCCTTCTTTACTGGCGATCCGCTTACTGGCTTACTGTCACCATCGGAACCCCGGTCCTGTCGTCGTCGCTTGCTCGGCGTTCGAAGTATCGGCTGCAGCGTGATGGGTTGAGGAGATTCAGCCCTCATCCGTGACATGGCACAGTAAGATCGCAAACACACACACACTCGCAATAACAATGCACCAATTAGTGATTAGAATAAGACGTATAGAGGCCAAAAGTGGTGTTCAAGAAGTTTTAGGAGGAGGGAGTTCGAGTTGCGAAAAGGGAGGGTTGGGGTGGTGAATACGAGGATGTGGGCTCGGACGAACCGTTCTGGCTAGCCTCAATGCATACTCTCGGGCGGACCCACGTCGAGCACGTGGGGGCTTCCGTTGACTTTTATGATCGATCGTGTTTAACTTTGAATTCACTAAACGCATGATAGGAAGCATAGGGATAAGAAGTGAGGGCTGATTAAAACTTCACTGCTTACTCAGTAAGCAAGAGAAGAGAAGGAAGAGTGAAGCGTGAGAAGAGTGAAAACGCTTCTCTCGCTTCGCATTCCCAATTTCCAAGTTAGGATAGAGGGGCCAGTAGCGTATCGCACTTAGCCGAATCTCCACTGGCGCTTAAGCCCGTTCCGTTGATTGTTCAAAGGCAAAGAGGCAGGAGTGAGACTTATACCAAGTAATCGATCGACGGGGTAAGATATTACTTCACGCGATACGGGAGTGAGTTCTAGAAATCGAGATATTTTTCTAGAAGAGAAACCTAATCCTTGTAAGAAGTTTGTGGCAAGACTAAGTACTCCTTAGGTGAAAGTTAAGCGATGTCGGTGCCTAAGGCTTAAGCGAATTTTCACTCTAGCGCCTCCAGTTCGTCGTGATAGACACACCGAAGTCCGGGCCGAAAATCAACGTTTTCTATATTAACTTTCATAATAATGTTAATTAAATTTTTACAACTTTATAATGGGTACTCGTATAGACTGCGCATTAATTCATATTGTTTTTCAAGGGAAGCTGAGTGTGTTGGCTGTTAAAAGAAATTGATCGGGTGTTTGATTTTCAGGCTGTATTCGCTAACAAATTGGCGGGTGTGCATCACGACTAAGCGGATTCGCGTGCCCCCCTCACCGTCAGCAAGTTCTTTTGGTCCAGCCAATTCCGAGTGCTACAATGGCAGAAGGTCTCCAATACTCCTTGTCAAGTGCTACACCGATAATAATTTGAAGGTTGCTGATCTCAGGTCCACTTCACAAAGTACTTGAAGTGCTGGAGCAACTACGCAGATCTTATCATCTTAATATTCAAAATTGGCATTTGCTGCGGAACAGAGAGAGGCTCTCTCATGGGCTAGGTGACCCTTAATTACACGCACATTATATTTATGGTTCCCCCTTCGACCATTTTCTCGTCAGCAGCTTCCAGCTCCAAGCGTCGAGGCAAACTATCTGGGGACAGAACTACAACGCTGTATTCTCAGCTATCCTATCATCAAAAGCGAGTCCAAGCTCTGTATATTCACCAACGCCAAAATGCGACTTCTGAAGGACTTCGGTATTGCGCTTGTTATGGCTTCTACTTTTGCAGCCGCCGGTACCTTCACTGAGAACCAAGAGGCCACTACACGTGCGGAAAACGTAGGCTCCCAGGACTCAGACAATATTAACACTTCCTGAACTGCAACTGAATCTTAATAGTCTGGACCACCTTGGGAACCATAATCGCCGGGACCCCTTCAAGCCAACATGGGGCCGCCCCCGGCATCGACTCCTGTGCCTACCAAAAAAACCGAAGTTCTGGAAAAAGCCGCCCATTCGCGATAGTTCTCAGAGCCAAAGTCTTTGAAGAGCATAAGGAGTAAGTAAGCTATCTTCAAGTCTGATCGAGAATTATCATGAACTGACCGCAGTAGACTGTGGCAAATACACTTACTGTTTTCAAGACCCAAATTTTGAAAACCTTAGCAAAGAAGCGGATGTTTTCCTAGAATCATTATGAAGTCTGGATGTGGATTCAGCTTTTCACGATTTCTCTACACCTCCCAGATTGGGCAACTTTCAACAACATCTGAGACTTGCATGTGTACCAATTCTTCTTAATTTTTTAACCCCTTCCCCTCCCCCCCCCCTTTTCTTTCTTTCTTTCGGTTCCAGTTGAAGTGGGGAGGAGATTTGATTTTTGCAAATTCTGCTTTTGGTTTCAACAACCTCGATGTCAATTAGTTCTCAACTTGGTTTTAGGGCGCGATATATCACACTTTGCACGTATTTTTCGCCGAAGGTATTTTGTTCGGAATTACTGATACCACAAATAAAATCGTGGTGGTAATGCTCTCCTGATTGAGATTTGTGTCGACGCTTCGCTTAACAGGGAAATGTAATTTTAGGGGCAATTTCGTCTCCTGCATTATGATGATGCCAGCCCGTTCCTTAACCTAAATTTGCAGCCGCACCAGCCAAAGCATTTCCCTCATATGATAACATTAAGTGGTGTTCTTCACTGTTCAATAGCTGCCCTGTAAACATCCTCGTAAAACTTCTCATCGAGTCTTGACCAGATGATTTTCCTGAATTCCCTTCGAAAACCAGAAGTTGCTGATACTTTGCTAGTTGGACCTTAACAGCCAGAATCTCTCCTACAAACAAATTCAGTTATGTGAGCAAGTGTTGCTTGTCACCTGTGAAGGAGTGAAAATGTCTTGGTTCACATTTATCAACTCGCCGTCAACATTTCACAAGATCACCACCTTCTTGGTCATTAATTTCATTCAACCGATCCTAGTAGGAACTATATACTGGTTGATTGCTTAGATCAACGGAGAATTTTCACATCTGCTCGCTATCTAGAAATCTCGAAGTGTTGGCCCTGAAGCGAGTTTTGGATACGAGACGCCACAGCGGAAAACCCCCTCCGTATACCCCGCACTCCTGATTCTCTCCTACATAACCACCACGTTCACTAATGCAACAAAGATCAAATCTTCACCAAAACACGGAAATGGCATTTCAAGGAAGCTACTCTCTCTCTAACCACTCCGCCCTCCCCGCTAACATCCGAGACTCCATGACCAACATCCTCAAAAACTGGGACGATAACAATAGCAACAACGCCTACTTCCGCTACTACACGCCTAATGCAACACTCGTATTCAGCGGAGCTAAAATCGGGCGCGATGCTATCCGCGCAGCCCGAGATTCGATGATCCATCCTATTAACGGGCCAATCGTGCAGTGCATGCATGTCCTCGAGTCGGGATTCGTGAATCCGGCCGCCGCTGGGGAAGGAGGAGAGATACTTGTGACTGGCAAAGTGACATATGACTTAAAGAATGGGAGGAAAGTGGTTTGTCCCGTTGCAAGTTTAGGGAGGTTTGTTAAGGGGGTTGATGAGGAGTGGTGCCAGGCGGAGTATTACGAGGTTTGGATGGATACTGGTGAATTGGGAAAGGCGATTGGGGAGATGGTTGAGTAGGAGGCTTGGGGTTGGGGGTTGGGGGTCAAAATCTGAGGAGATGGAAGGGAGTGGATTATAACGTGGATGGAAAAGATAATGACCAATGTTGAATGGGACCAAATTTAATACCTTCAAATGAGAGAAACTTATTTAACGCCTTCCCAAATACCCTCTACAAAAGCCCCAACATCCAAAATCTCCTCTCCACAAACCCAATGCTCCAACCCCTCATAATTCCTACACTCAATCTTCTGCCCCATCCTCTTCAGGGCACCCGTCATCTCAACTCCCCACTCATACCTCACTTTAAGATCTTTCTTTCCATGGCAAATCAAAATCTCCACCTTTTCCTCTCTCATTTCCTCCATCTGACCTCCTTGCGCTCCATCATTCAAATAAAGCAGTTGCCTCACATACTTCCTCACCGCCCGCATCCTCTCCTCATCCCTCACTCCCTTATGATTTTCAATGACTTTGTCGATTTGAGCACGGAAAGGCAACCATCCACTCAACGCCACAACCGCTCCTATTCTCTCCCTTCTTTCCAATTCGCCGCTCAAAAGCCCCAAGACAGCCAACGCAGCACCGGAACTAAATCCTCCCACCACAATCCTGTCGCCGGCTTCCCCTCTCCTTACTCCCGCTTTTACCAGCTCTTCCACCTCATCATTTATTAAGCTTGAAAGATAATTTATGCTTTCGGCAAGACCAAGTATTTGCTCCGTTTCCCCAACAGTCCTATCAACAAACGTATGGATATCAAACCAAGAATTCGTTTCCAGTCCAGCAAAGACCGTAGTTTTCTTCGGAGAACCGGTGGGGAAGACAAATCTCGTATTTGGTAATAACTCGGTCAACGATTTGGTTTCCGTTTGGTCTTGAGTTAGAGGGTTGGAGTTGGGGGAGGTTAAGAGTGATCGAACAGGTGGAGGGATAGGGAAGGATAATAAGATAGAAGCGAGTTCGGGCCCGGTCTGCGAGGTGCCGTGGAGGAATATTAGGGTTGTTTTGTGGGTGTGAGGGTGGATGGGGTTGTGCATAAAGGGGGAAGGGTGTGGTGCGTCCATGGTTTAGTTGCGTTGCGAGAGACAGGAGTAGGAAGGGTGGAATAGAGAAGTGGTCAATTTGTCGGATGAGCTGACTTTAAGCTCCGAGATCGGTGTGTACCTGCAGCAGTGTGGGAAGGAGCCAGCTTTTGAATGAGGGGAAACAGAGTGGAAAGTGCGGTGTGAAATCGTAATGTTGTAGTCGTGAACCTTTGTCTTGTGATGGGGAAACGGGTGTGCTAAGTAGGCATTTTGCACGAATCCCTGAATAACGAGTCGTCGTCACGTGAATATAGAGTTGACTGGTGTGAAGCAGCGAATCATGATCTATTTTGGTGCACGATTGCTGGCTGAGAGCTCCCAATCTTTAAGCAACTCTAGTCTTGTTGCCGGCATACTTGACCGCTGCCCTATCAAGCCACGCTGCAGACTTGGCTTCTTCTCATCTACTTGGCGGGATTGATATAAATCTTGACCTCAACTTCATTGCTCCATCCGCTTTCAAGCTCCATTTCTGCCCATGCCTTTTCGACATCAATCTCGAGTACGAACTCGCTCACTTTGCTGATGCTGATTGTGTGAACTGGCAAGACTTTGCCTTGAATCGTGATCATCAAGCTGTGTTTGAACGATATCTGTGGGAGTGTGCTAATGTAGAGTCCTAGGAATGAGGTTAGCTTCTGAGTACTCGTTGAAAAGAATGGCTGCATGCCGAGAGTGCCAAGAGCCTTGATGTCCGTATCGATAGAAATCCTCCCGTTCTCTAACTTCGTAATTCGGTTGTCGACAATCGCAGCTGCGCCGGCCATCTTACCCAGCAGACCTAGGTTTGCAATCCATGTTGTCTCGTTCTTCTTCTCATCAACAAAGCCGCGTAACGGGTATGATGACAGGATGTCATAGCCTCGGACGCCGAGTGATATGTAGATCAGGGCATTTTTATCAACCATTTGCATAGGCTTCGCGACAAGACCGCTGGAGTGTGCACGTATTATGTAGTACTGAGCTTCAACAACGCCGGGGAATTTCGAAAGAGGTATCAGCTCGCTGAGGTGTCGTTGGGAAACGTTGAAGAAGCCAATAATGCCGGTTCCCGTGACTGCCCCGCCTAGGGGTTGTCAGAAATGTAAATCTCGTGTGGAGAGTGGACACCTACCATGATACGTTCCAACGAGCAGCAGCTTGTTATCGTTGTATCCATTGTACGGATCTAAACTCTTTCCTACCACACTTGGTCTGAAGATGACGGTCTTTCCCCGCGGGGTAGGTCCAGCCATCTGGTTGATCAAATCCAGATCGTGCTGGCCTGGGACATCCGTAATATAGATCGGGCCACCACTGACGCAACGAGCTGCGGCGTGGAAGCCCGAATAATCGTGGACTGTCTGGAACATGTCCCAATCCGGGATTAGATTCAAATGTTGAGTGAATAAAGCATTGTGGGCGTTGACCCAGATGTGCCACGGATGGCTGGAGGGTATCTCCGGGAAGAAATCATCGGAGTTGCGGACTAAAATTGGGGGCCTGTTCTGTGGCATCTGGGAATGAAAGAGGATTTGAGGAGTCTGAGACATGCAAGAGATCGCTTTTACACTGAAGTGCCGAAGTGTCGAGACGGCCCAGGCATCGAGGTATGTGGTTATCAGTTCTCGGCGGTCTATCGCAAACTTGAAAGTGTCAAGCATGAATTGGGCGCTGTTACCAGGTCAGCAAGATCTCAACAGAAGTGGTTGTTTGTACTCAGTCTTGACGGCGTCGACTCCACAAGATGACAAGAATCGATAGAAATCATCGTAGAATTTTGGTACGTCCTCTTTCGCGACAGCTACCAACTTTCCGCCCAGAGGCAGATTCCTCCTCTTGGCATCCTCTCTGACAACTTCGACGGTCTGGTATGTTTTCGCCAGCTTCCCGTCAGGAGCGAGACCGCCCCAATAACCTAGAAGGGCATGCCAGACAGCGATATGCTGGATACTTGGATGCTTTTCTCGGATCTTTGTTACCATTCCTTTCAAGCCATTCGGGAATGCATTTCGCTCAGCCTCAAACTCAACCCAACCATGCTGAAATTGACCATCGCCTCGATAGTCGATCGACTGCCAGTTGTCATCAATAATGAAATTGGTTACGTTGATGTTATTTTCTGCAAGTGTTGTCACTGCCTTGAGAACTTTCTCTTCAGTGAGTCGTTGTCCAAGAGCATTCCAAGTGCCTATCATTTCATCAGCAGTATCTTCAGAGTTCGTTGGATAAGCACTTACAGTAAGTTAAACCATCGTACCAATTCTCAGCCCAACGTTTCGTTGACTCGTCACCTTCTTTCATAGCTTCGAACTCTCTCTGTTGTTCTCTAGTAACAGTTTCACGGGCAGCAACAATGCCCCTCGCATGGTACATCACTGCCGCATTGGCAGATTCAAAATTGTCACCATGGGCAACGAGAACTCTTGAAGTCTCAGCATTCACACTGTCATTTCTGATCTGGGATTTATCAGCGGGAGTTATCGAGTTTGGTCTACAAAGAGGCCACATACTCGCAGAATAACGTTGCCTTCGCTGTCACTTGTAAACATGGTCATGACATCGTCAACCCCGCTAATGCCAAGCAGAACCAAATGCCTCCCGGTGAGACTGAGAAAGGAGCACATGACAGCCTCCTTGTCAAGTCCAAATTCAGTCTTTCCTTGCCGAGGGGCTAACCATGGAGTCCAGATCCGAACGAGAGCGAACCACCTTCGAAGTTCAGTAAATTATTGAAACGAATGGCCAGCCACCTGAACATCACTTGCGACATATCATGAATGCTCACCTTGAAAGCTTTCCTTGGCCCCACGGTAAGCCAAACTTGATGTGCTGGACCCTTGACTTCTCGCCATCTGCTGCTTCAATGGGTGTCTCAACAGACCAAAGTGTGGTCCCGGGTGCTTGGCTGCGGTAGTTCTTGGATTTCAAGACGGGGTTGAGACCCTGGACATAATCTCCCAGTTCACTTGAAATGGTATCTTGACTTGTCACGGACTTCAGCATGACAGTTCCATCTGCGGTACCCTGATGGTCTTTGACCCATTTCCAAGACTGGCCAGCCCCTCCACGGATCTTAATTGTGAAATTCGTTGGCAGATGAATTGCCAGAGGAGTCGTGAAGCAGAGACGACGAGTCAGAGCAGGATCTGAGGATGTTTTTGAACCTTGGAGTGCTGCAGGATGAGCCTCAACGCTCCTCAGGGGATCCATGGGCACTTCCTGCCATTGCGTCCCCTCAGAATGCCAGAGTGAGAGCTGCCACGGATCCGAAACTCGACTCTCGTCAACCTCGAGCAAGGCGGTGAACACGGTCGTGCTCTTGTCAATCTGCGTTACCTGGCCCAATGGGGGATAGGTGCAGATATACGCCTTCAAACTGGGGTCGTCCGAAGCCGGAGGGTCCTTTTGCTTGGGGATGAGCTCAACGGGGATGTATTCAGCTCCGCTCTCGATCTTCTCGCCGAAGGCCGGAGTGAGGAAAGTTTCTGCCATTGTGAATGTTGAGAGATGAAGCAGAAGCAGAAGCAGAAGCAGAAGCAGAAGAAGAAGAAAGTGACGAAGAGAAGAAGTAGAAGCAAGAGGAGAGGGACATACAAGATGAAAAGCCAGGCAGTCAGAGGACCACGCAGTGTGCGTTGGGACTTCGGTGAGGTCTCACGTGCGTCATGGAAGCGACGAGGGGATTGGCGCTACGGCAGACCCCCTGTCTAGCGCTGCGGACCCTTTTCCGGGTCGCGTTTCCTGATGAAGTTTTTGGGTGAGCATCCCCAGCTTCACATTTCGCATCTCAATCCTCGCCGCTGTCCGCTAGCATCGGGTCAATTCTGCTGTGTGTGTTCTCTACCCCTTCGCAATGCTCTTCTAGAACTTCATCTGCCGTCATGCCGCCACCATCCTTGCTTCGAAGCTGGACTCGGCCCAACCTCTATGTTTGCGCTAGGTGTGCATTGGTAGCATCTCAAGCCCCGAGCAAGACAACGAGAAGATCGATCGGGCTCAAGTATTTGACCAAGGTTGCAGATGCCGAGAATCAATGGAAGGAGAAGGCTGCTAGAATCAGGGCCGGCGAGGAAAAGAGCATGCTCACGATCCTTGAGGAGAGAGGTCTGGTCCAATCAATCACTGGGTAACCAACATGGCAATGATACTTTGAAGTCTGCTCTTACTAATGCAACTCTCTTTTCAGAGACCGCGCAGCCTTCGATACACATATGACAAATAAACGGCTCGGCGCGTACGTTGGGATCGATCCGACCGCTTCCTCGCTACACATCGGACACCTTCTACCTTTGATGTCAATATTCTGGATGTATGTGAACGGCTATCACACGGTATCCCTTCTCGGAGGAGCAACAGCCAAGATTGGGGACCCCACGGACAGATTGACAACCCGGGAGAAGGAGCATGCCGCCATCAGAACAGCAAACATGGCGAATATGCATTTACAGCTACAGAAGCTTTGGGTAAATGTAGAGGCGTACGGGAGGAAATACGGATACAACTGGGAATGGCCATGGCATCGAGAATTAGTCAACAACAATTCGTGGTGGAACAAATTACCAATGCTGGAAGTTTTACAAGTCTTGGGTCCAGGCATGCGGCTGGGCTCGATGTTAGCTCGGGATACGTGGGTGCCTGCGTCCATCCTATCGATTATCTGCTGATATTTACAGTGTTAAAAACAAGATGAGGAAAGGCGACGGCATGTCATATGCAGAGTTCTCGTACCCGCTTATGCAGGCTTGGGATTGGTGGTACATGTTTCATACCAAAGGGATCTCGATGCAAATCGGAGGCTCGGACCAATATGGAAACATAACGGCCGGTATTGCTGCTGTTAAGTACATCTCGACTCACCACCCAAATCCGATTGTGAGAGGAGAGGCCCATTCAGTTGGCGAACCCATAGGCTTTACCTCCCCACTTCTCACAACATCCTCTGGTCAGAAGTTTGGAAAAAGTGCTGGAAATGCAATATGGCTCGACAGTGCGCAAACGAGTTCATTTGAGCTCTATGGCTACTTCCTTCGAACTTCGGATGAGGATGTTGGAAAGTACCTGAAGATGTTCACGTTCATGCCTCTCAAGGACATTGATGCTTTACTCGAAGAACACAAGGAATCGCCCTCGCAACGAAAAGCGCAGCACGCGCTCGCTCGAGACTTTGTGGAGCTCGTGCATGGAGCCCATGTGGCGCAGCAAACCGAAACCCAGCATCGACTCATCTTCAACCAAAAGCAACCTCAACCAGCGGAACCCGATGCCGAAATGAAAGCTGGCATAATTACCCCGAACAATAGACCAAATCCCAACATGAAACTCCCTCGCAGCCTAATCTTCCAAAAAAGCATAGGGAAGGTCCTCCACGCCAGTGGGCTTGCGTCATCCGCAGCAGAAGGGCATCGACTTGCCTACAAACACGGTGCGTATATCGGCGGCCCACCAAACAGGAAGAAATTCGAGCCGATGAATGACGGGTACTTGTCGTGGTCGACTATCGATAATTGGAACCCAGAAGTCACAAGAAAGTTCTTAATCCACGGAGATCTTTTGCTGTTGCGGAGGGCGAAGTACAATATTCGGATTGTTCATGTGGTTCCGGATGAGGAGTACGTTTTATCTGGAGAGACGTTTCCGGGTATGGATGCGAAGTGGAGAGTGGATATTTTGAGGAGGATGGCTATCAACAAGGAGATTACGAAAGAGGATAGGGAGGCGGTGGAGAAGATGCTTGAGGAGGATGAGGCGAGTAAGAACACGGACGCAATGGATGCCGTCGAAGTCGGCGGTAGCAAAGAAGATGAAGTGAAAGCATCAGCCAGTCCTTGAGCTAGGCTCAGTGGATCAGGCTGGTTACATTGTATGAGACGACATCTCTGCTTCGGCGTGTAATATAACTTGTAAATTTATCGCTGCATGTAGATCTCAACTTGACGAAGTTCCCCTACCTGTTCCCCCCTCATTGCTATGAAATCCTTCGCGTGAAGGAGTGGCATGTCAAATTTGTTAGTTTTATACATATTATCAACGAGTATAACGTCTTGGTTGGTTTGAGCAACCTTGATTGATTGAGGGTAAGCAATAAAGAGGTGACGACTCCGATTTGTAGCCGTGATATTGATTTTGAAGTGTACTCCCTTGTCCTTAAGGTGCTGAACCAGAGCGTCGTTTGCAGAGAGCCCATGCCTTTGCTCCCTTTTAAAAGAGGCATTCAAGTTATATATATTGTACGGTTGAAAAGGAGTAGTCGTCATCTCGCGAAGGTACGTAATTGCTTGGCCTGGCTTAATTCCTATAAATATATTAGACTTCTTTCTTTTAAGGTATTATATAATTAGACTTACCTGCATTATGGAGAGATCTAGCCTGGTTCATCTCTGCTTGTGCCAGTTTCCGGTGTGCTGGATGAGAGCTAATTGATTGGCTTGGGGGGTGGTTGTGTATGCTGTATTCTTTACCAGGCCTGTGGAGTAGCTCCCATTGTGTATTCGTACGTTCAATAGCTGCTATTGAGAACTGGCAGCCTGTCTTGCGGGTAGGTGTTTGTCGTTTACGGGCTTGCAAGCTGTTATCCGGGTGGTGGTGGGCCGCAACCGTCGCAATTGTATTGGATCCTACTTCGTACGGTATTGTGTATCTTAGTAGATCGTCCAATGCGGAAGGCATAGTGGTGATGTGCTGCCCAGGCTTGAATTGAAGCATATAGCTCTTCTTTAGTGCTATATATAGCCTCTGGTGGCAGTGGCATAGATGTAGGTACGGGTGATATTTGAAGCCGAATTTTACGAATTTCACGAACAAATTGGATCACGAATTCGACGAATCTTAAGCTTTCGGGTTCGTGGTATCCAGCCTCTGATTCGTCAATTTCGACGCTTTTGCTGGTCTGATTCACGAATACAGATTCTACTATGTCTCCAATAAAATGACCTCATTTGCCCTAATAGCTAGTGCTCTAGTGAATTTTCGGTAGCAATTCGAGTAAGACTCGTCTATTTAAAGAGACTGAGCTTCATAAATATAGATAAAACTTGGATTCATTTCAAAAAAAGAATGAAGGTTGACTTAGTTAAGTGGAACTAGCCATTGTGCTAATTCTGGGAGTTCTAAAAGCTTATCTCTACTAATACTAGGACCTTAATAGGCTAGGTATCACGTGCTGCGCACAGGCGTATATATAGCTTCTTTACCGCCCTTAGGGCACCATTATTCATTACAAACATACCAAAACACACTACATTCCACTTTCACAGCTTGTCCAGGCCGTGACACTCGGGCACGCCGTTACGCGCCTTTGGCACGTGACGGCATGCGGAGCATATCCGTATACCCTGAGCGTACGCGCGTGCCTGCCTGCCTTGATAATATACTTTTAAGCAATAACAAGGGGCAAGAGAGGGACATGCTTCTTGCCCATCTTTTGTGCGCGTGCTGTGGGCTAAAGAATAGCCGAAAAAGAAAGTCTTACTTTACGATAAAATTACAAAAATTAGCTTGATAAGTACGGGGGAAGGGGGCTAGAAGGGAACCAATTTCTCAAATGCATAAGCACCGTCTCTGGATTTACCCTGAAAGGGTGCTTATGTATTTTAAAAGAGTGTCGAGATCAAAAATTACTGCTTTGGGCATACACCCATGTTTTAGGGATGCTACGCGAGCAAAACAGGGGTGTTGCAAGGGTTGGCAGGGGCACACTGATATGATAGGTATGATATAAAACTGTATGGCGGGGTACGTGGCAGTTGTCCGGCAGCGGATTAATATTATACCGGAGTGCTTATCAAAATTCGTGAATTTCATGGACGAATTGAAGATGAAGACCTTCATATCAAATTCGACGAATTTGAAGACCTTGGTGAATTCGATTTGTTTACTTCAAAAGAGCCTTGCTCAATTCGTGTTCGTGGTCTTCAAGTATCAGTCGTACCCTGGAGCAGTTCGACGTTACGAAAGCCAAGATGCTCCCTTGAAGGAAAAAGGATGAGAAGTACATTTTGAGAAATGAGAAGGTGTCGCAGTGAGAATCACTGAATTGGGGCTAGTGCGATCGCTTTACTTAGTCAGGATCTGTGCACTTACTTCCTGAAGCTTCACACTTCACTCAAGCTCTTTTCTAGCTAGTTCAATTAACTCTTTTACTATTTAATGTAACTCCCTACTCTACGATCTTTACGTATATTAGTTATGAGCCCGGCCTCGTACTAATAAGCTTCCTAATTAGTATGCCGCAGAGAGTATTCAAGAGCTCATTTAATTATTTCTTTGAAAATCACACTTTAGTTCGCATTTCCGTTATTAACCAATTAACAGAAACCATTCCTATAGTTCCTACTATTTCTATAAGTTTAATTGCGATTATATTAGAAGCTATAGTTAAAATAGTCGTCCTAAAGAACTATAGTTCCTGGGCAGACTAGTTCAACGCTCTTTATAAAGCAGCCGGTAACGAGGGTATCTGGGATAAGATTAACTCATTTAATAATAAAGCAATTAAAACAAATATGATAGCTTTTCCCAGGCCTTTTCCTATAATTAATAAGCTTATACTAAAGGAAACAGAGAATTACTATACTAGATATTAAATTAAAGCAGAGAATTGGGATAAGAATACTCGACCTATAATTAAGAAAGAATTAAAACTAGTATTTCTATAACCTATAATATTCGGAGATATTAGAAATTACTATTTGGTACTTTTACGGGATTATAAGATTAAGAAACTAAACTAGATAAATAAGCTAGTATATTACTATATAATTAGGCAGTGGCTCTATTAAATAATTAATATAGAGATTCTTATAAACTTTATTTTGGGACTTAAAAAGAGTAAATAGAGCTCTATTTACAAGGGTTTTAAGGCTTTATTAACGAAATACAGTTTTATAGATATAGTACAAATTATTATTATTCGGAAAATATATAGCTTAGTTCTATTATAAGTAAATAAAGGAGGAGTGAGTTCAAAGTACTAGTTTACTAATTAGAAAAAGGTATTTAATTATATTAGAGCTTTTAAAATTACCGAAATTAAAGATATTCTAGTAGTAATTAAATTCTTAATAGCTTTCTAGTAGAAACTCGTATTAATCTGAATAATAGAATAGTCTAGTAATTTATATAATAAAAACAAACTAGAGCTTCTAATTCTTATACTCGAGTAATATAGTCAGGTATTTAATTAAATTATTTTAGAAAATTAGAATATTAAGTATTTAGAAGCTCTTATAATCTTTACTATATTCGGGAATTAAACTAGTAAAGAATCGAATAGTAAACCCGATTCGGATAAGGAGAAGTATTATAAGTATTCTTATAAGAGTTCCAAGAACTTTAAATATAAATAGAACCTATTTAGCTATATTATTATAGAAATTGCAATTACTAAATTAAATAAGATTTAGATAAAATTCAAGCCTAATAAGAAATAAATTAGAAAGATCCGGAAAAGGCTTTTAACCAAATATTAAAAGAATTTAAAACCTTAGCTAGAAGAGAAATATAGTATAAAAATTACTAGTAAATAAGTTATAAAGAAACTAATACCCAGTACTAGTTCTAAAAAGAGGCCTAAAGTATCCAAAATTCAATTTTCTAGAAACTTTAAAACTATTTTAGTAAATCCAATACTTATAATCTAGAGCCTAGATTAGAGAATCTATATAATACTTGATTTCTTAAGATATTTATTTTTTTAGAGTATTTTATTAAGTAATTATAGTATTATATACCTGGTTAATAATAAGAATTTAATTAATTCTAATATTTTTATTAAAACAAAAATTAATAATTATATAAAAGTAGAAATAACTAGTTTTTTAATTATTAGATATAGTATTTATATAATTAAAAATATAATTAATAGACTTATAAAATCATATATTAAAAATCTAATTCTTTATAATATTATAGTTATTAAAGAATTTTATATAAATATTATTTCCGAAGCTTATCTAATAGAAAAAAAAGCTTAGTATTATAATTATAATTTTATAATTAGATTAGAAAATTATAAAGAAAATATAGTCTTAATATAATTAGAATATAGGTTTAATTTAGTTTTCTTTAAATATAAGTTATTCTTTATTTATTTTAATATTTCGTTTGAAATTCCTACTAGTATTAGTAATATACTTATATTTCTAATATTCGAATATTTAATTAGAACCTAATATAAGAGATTAAGGAAATATCTTAAATCGAGAAATAATTCAGAAAAAAATATATATATAAAAGCGAGATATTTAGCCTATAAAGCTTTATAAAAACTTATTAATTATATATATAATATAAAAATTAATAGACTAATAAGAATTATATACGAATTTTATATTCAGGTATATACTAGATAAGTAATTTTATATAGGCTAATTAAAAGAAAGTTTACTTAACTATTTTAGAGAATTTTATAGAACTTATTTAATTATCTAAATAGCTATAATAGTTCGAACTAGATTCTAATAATTAAGAACGAATTTAGTAGTAAGCTTTTTAGATATCTATTATTAAATAAGAAAGATTTATTAATATTTAATATAATTAGGGATTTTAAATAATAAATATATAAGTAATATAACTTTTTAATTACTTATATTAAATATAATTAGAAGAAAGCAATTATTTTAATCTAAGAAATATTAGTTTATTAGATTTAAATAAAGAAATAAGATATTAAAATCGAGCTTTTTCTTTTATATATATATAAGCCAAATAGTAATACCAAGTAAATAAGACAAGAGATTATAAATAAGACTATTATAATATATTTAATAGCTAATTTGCCTGAAAGATTATAGCTAAAAAGCTTTATAGCCGCGATTTATCTATATAATTAAAGCCTTTTATATATAAATAACTAGAAAATATTAAATAAAATACTTGATTTATAGTTTCGTAATTATTTCTATTAGTATAGCCTAGAACTTATAATATAAATAATAATTAATCTCAGGCCTAATTAGAATAGAATCTATATATATAATTCTAGGATATATTTAATAATTAAGAACTATAAAATAAAATAAAATAAAAGAATATTTAAGGTTATATTATATAAATATATTAGATATTTAATTAAATATATTATATCTAATATTTATAAAATCTGGATTTCTATACTTAATAAAGCAATTATTATATATAATATTATATTTAATAAGAATATTTTCTATAAAAAGAATTATAAATATACTAAAAGCTATAATATAGAAATTATAAAGAATATAATAAAACTATTTCTAGAAAATCAAATTTAGGATATTAAATTAATCTTTAATAATAAGGAATTATAATATAATAGCTTATTAAAATAAATAAAAAATAAGTCTAAACTAGGAAATAATAAATAAATGAATTAATAATTAAAAGAGTTTATAAATATACTAATAAGTTATAATTCGGGAATAAGAAGCTCTATAGCCTTACTAGAAATAGAACTTATAATTTTATAAAATACTTTAGAGCCAGAAAGTATACTAGAGTCTAGAAATAATAGAAATAAATATATTAAGCTTTTAAGAAAGCTTAATACTATAAAGAGAAATATAATAGAATATATTAAAACTATTAGGAAAATATACTAAATTAATAAAAATAAAAAAGAATTTCCTTAGAACTAGTAATAAGGTTTACTAATAGCTTCTATAAATAAAGCAGAAAGCTTATTTATAAAACGAATAGAAAGCTTAATAAAAATAGAAGAATTTTCTATAAAAAGAATAAATAGCTTAGCTAAAATAGAAAATTAAATAATAAAACTAAAAAGAAAATAAATAAAAAAGCTAATTATTAAAACTAGAAATAGGCTAATTCAAATATATTTATATAAAAGAAATAATTATAATAAAGATTTCAGTAAAACTAGTAATAATATAATTACTATAAATAATAAGTAAATTAAATTAGATTAATTATTTAGAATTTCTTTTAGGGTCTTTCTGGCCTAATTAGCTAGAGAATTATAAAAAGGGATTTAATTACAAGATTATATATATTATAATTATAGTAATAGTTTAATTAAGAATATATCTAGAATAGAAAGCTCCGGATAGTATAATAATAAGAAAAATTCATATTAATAATTTTCTAAAGGCTTTAAAAACATAAAATAATCTAGAGAAATATCTAGCTAGAAAGTATTTTAAATTAAATACTAAACTAGAGATTAATAACTTTAAAGCTCGAAATTACTAAAGAATTATTTCTAATAATAAAGCAAGTATATCTCTAATTTCTTTAAAATTAATTCTAATAAATATATTACTTAATATTATTTAAGGCTAGTAATTTATAAAAATCTTTAAGAAAAAATATTATTTCTATCTATATATACTACTATACTTATAATAAGGTCTTTTTAAATAGCTAGTATAATTATAGCTTATTTTAATCTAGAAATAAAATAATTTAATATTATAAATATATTTATTAATATAAAAAGAGATTCTAATAGACTTATAGTAATATATAAGCTATTAGACGGTTTTAAGATATTAGACTATATAATAGAAATAAATTAAGTTCTATATAAGCTATAAGACTCTTTTATTCTATAATATAAATATTAGATAAATACTTTTAAAAGAATTAAATTCTTTAAATTTAATAAAAGATCCTATATTTATATAGATATAGATTATAAGGTCTTTATTATTTTCTATATAAATAACTTTTAAATACTTTATTATAAGAATTATAAAGCATATATTTAATTAATTATTATTTAGATTAAAAGGATTTATAAGCTTTATAATATATGAAATATAAAATAGTTTCTAGAAATTTATATAATTAGAAATTAAAAAACTAAAAAGCTCTAACTAATTTATAATACCTATATTAAGAAAATTATTAAGAAGTTTAAAATAATAAATAAAAAATACTCTAATATTTTATTATCTGAAATTAATTTTCAGAAATATAGTAATTAAGCTTATCTATATTAAATTAAGATATATTAAAAGAAAATTAGATTAGATCTAGCTTTTACTACTTTAGTATTCTTTTAGTTCTTAATAAATCCTGTTCTAAAGTATTTTATAATTATAAATTAGGCTTTCTAATATCTATTTAAAACCCAGTTTTTAGTAATTTAGTATAATAAGAAATATAGAAAAATATAGCTATAAATTATATTTAATACTTTATATATAAATAATTTAAATATATAATAATTAAACTATAAGTATATAATCTTTTTATTTAGAGGTTTAATATTATAGAAAGCTATTTAATAGAATACTATAATTATTTCTTGAATTAAATTAGAAATATATAGAGTTATTTATATAATAAAGAAAACTATAGCTTTCTAGAAGCTATTTAGAAATCTATACTTGAATCTTAGAAAGCTCTAGATTATATTCTATAATAATAAATAAACTATTTAATTAATTATTAGAAAAAATAAAAGAATTACTATAAAGCTCTATTATATTAATATTTAGAATATATAGCTATATTAAAAATATAATAAAAGTGTCTTTTAAATTATATACTTTTAAATAAGTAATATATTTATAAATAAACTTATAAAAAACCTATTCTAATTTAAATTCGAGAATTTTAGAGCTTTATTAAATATTTAAAATATTAGAATAAAGATTAAAATAATTAAATAATATAAAAAAAGGCTTTTATTTATATTTTTTATTTATAAAATCTATTAAAATAATAGAGCTTAAGAGCTAATAATAGAAGATTTAAAGGTGCTTTATTATAATATTAATAAGCTTATATAAAAGACTCTTTATCTAATTAAACTACTTTTTCTTCTTAGCCTAAATATTAATAGAAAAGCTTTTATTACTATTCTTTTTATTAGATTTAGTAATCTTAAATATAATATAAATAAAATATCTAAAAGCAGATAAATACTTTAAAAAAGTTAGAATATATAAAGAGAATTAAGAAAAGAAAGCCTATAGTATTTTTTAGTAATCAGGAGTTTAATAAAAAAGAGCTATATAATAGAAATATAAAACATTAGAATAATAATATAAGAATAACCAGAAGTATATTTCTAGTAATAAGAACCTCTATTAAATAATATTATAATAAGAATTATTATTTTTACTCTTTAGAATAAAAGAGACTATATTAAATTAAAACGAGCTTTAAAATAATATAAAGAACTTATAGTAACTTATATAAAGAATCTTTCTAAAACTAGTATAAATAAGATAAGAAATATAAAGTTTTAATATAGCCTTTTTTACTTTTAGTAAAAAAGTACTAGAAGTATTAGAAGATATTATAGGAATCTAAACCTCGATATTTTATTAAATATAAGCTTTATATTAATAATTAAGAGCTATATTTATAGCAGACTTGCAAGCTATTTAATACTATCTAAAGTTAGTAAAAAATAAAATAAGAATATGTTTTAAATTAAAAATATCTTGGATTTATAAACCGGAATTAATTTAATAATAATATAAAAAGAAATAGAACTAGTATAAGCTATATTTATAATAATTGCAAGCTTAAAAAGAGAACTCTAGAAGAATATTAAAGAAAAGTAGTTTAATTAGAAGCTCTAGTATTAGTAAAAGGTGAACTTTATATAGAGCTTTCCTGAAATTTAGTAATTTGGAGAAATAATATATATTAAGTCTATTTAGTTCGGAATATTAATATAGCTCTATAAAACTCATATATTAGACGATTTTTACTATTTCAAAGCTCTCTAATTAGATAGAATAAGTAAAATACGGTATTATATCTTTTTAGGAAATATATTATAATAAGAATTATTAAATTAGGGCTAATATAATTAATTTATTTAGTTAGGATCTATATATTTATTTTCTAAAGCTTTATATTTTATTTAAGCTCTTTTCTAGCTAGTTTAATTAATTCTTTTACTATTTAATATAACTCTTTATTCTATAATCTTTATATATATTAAAAGGCAAATATCTTAAAAACTTAAAGCTTTAGTAAAATAATATTATATAAATAACTTCTTTAATATATAGTAATATAAATAGCCCTAATAATCTAATTCTAAAACTTTATACTCGCTATTTTATAGTATGAATTATATAAGGAATTTCTTTAAATATAAGCTAAAAATTAGATATAATTATCTAAATAGTATTATATTATTATAATAAAATAATAGTTAAAGCTAATAATATATTATTATTATTTGGGAAATATAAAATATAACTAATATATTACTAATTATAACTAATTTTTCAAGAACTTTATATATATAAATTAGATAATTACTATTACTTATTATATAAAAGAATAAAGTTAAATATAATATAAAATATAATTAATTATTATATAATAAGAATACTATTTCTAGATTTATATATATAATATTATAGTAATATAACTCTTTATTTAATATAATAATATATAATTATATAAAAATACTAGTTATTTAATTAACTTTCGAAAATAGCTTATAAGCTTATTTAATCTATTTTTAAAAAACTATCTAATATTTATTTGAATTTACTTTTTATATTTGTTTTTTATCCGGCTATAAAATATTCTTTAATATAAAAAATATATTATAAAAGTTATAAGAAATTAAATAAATATATTAAAGCTCGGGATTATTATTAATTAATCTTTATAAGCTATATTATATATTATTAATATTAGATAAAAAGATATAAAACTTAATTAAGTTCTTTTATATAATTTCTATTATAGCTTATTTAATATTTTTAATTAACTAATTAGTTTTTACTTTCTTTATATTAATTTTTATATTTTTTTTTAATAATATAACTTTTTATTAATAAAAAAAGAAATATTCTTAATTCATTATTTTAATATATTTATAAATTTATTAATAATAATTTAAATATAGCTAGCTTTTAATATAACTTAAAGAACTTGCTTTTAAATATTTTATATATAGATTAGAAAAGATTATTTAAGAATTAATAATATATAAAAGGCTTGAATTATATTTTCTTAAAAAAGACTCTTTATTTTAATATTTCAAATATAAAGAAGTTAGTTATAAAAGTATAAATTACTATAGTAAAAAGCTTTATATTAGTTATATTAAAGGGCTTGAAAAAATTATTAATAGATTTATAATAACTAGTATTATATAGTTAATATAAATATGATTTTAGCCAAAGAAATTAGTTTTAGCTAAGGTTTCAAGCTTTAATTTAAACTAAGTTCGGATTTTAAAGCTCGGTATTTTAGTAATCTTAGCTATACCTAACTTATTTACTACTATACCTCACTTCCTTCCTTATGAGCCTAATTATAATAGTCTATATATACAGGGTTCAAAATTATTAATTCCATTAAAATTAGATATTAAAGCAGTATTTAATTAGGAGTTAACCACTCATAATACTCTATAAGTACTTGAACCTAATACTCCTGCTTTAAAATTAACTTATTAATCTATTCTTGAGGTATTCTGTCCCATTCCTCCTGTACTATCTCTTCCATTTCTGCTTCAGTTTGTGGCTGCTTTCGGCGGCATTAAAGAGCTTGCTTAATCCTCCTCCAGTACTTTTTAATTAGATTTATATCAGGGCTTATAGAAGGATATAGCATTAAAATAATGCCGTAATTTATATGAAACCTTTAATAGTAATTAGTTATCGACTTGTGGCCGTGAGCTGAGTTACTGTCCTCTATAATAAGGGCTCGGTAGCAGGGCAAAGGAGGTAAGTTATAGCTACAAAAGCTTCCAAAATAGGGGTGAGGTGTATTTTAAGGACCTGGGCAAGGTAATCCT
Source organism: Hyaloscypha bicolor E (assembly GCF_002865645.1). Lineage (NCBI taxonomy): Eukaryota > Fungi > Ascomycota > Leotiomycetes > Helotiales > Hyaloscyphaceae > Hyaloscypha > Hyaloscypha bicolor. Next base: position 174,729 of record NW_020194655.1, read on the forward strand.
TTTGCGTAAAGGCTCTCTTCTTGCCAGAACCATAAATAAATAATAAGTGTCACGATTCCCCGATGCCTCGCCAGATGCCAGATGCCTCCTAGGCGCACGTGACGCGGCCGCCTCGCTAGGGAAGTATGCTTGGAATGCACTGGAGATATTAGAAGGCTAAGCCCCTTCGGGACTAGCGCACTGTGGGGTGCATATACTCCCTCGCAGCCTCCTGTATTCTAGTTTTCCCTTCCTTAGCTTTGAATCGTCTTCGTAAGGGACCTTCTACCTTGCTTTCCAAGCCCTGAATGTCGTACCCGTAACAATAAGGGACTCTTATAACCATATCCAATTACTCCCCACGCGTTTACAGGCGTTATATGGCCCCGGTGAAACTAGTATTATATATATATATATATATAGGGTGGGTTCTCTCGCTCTTATTCCTCGTTACTCTATACTTTACTATTCTTCCCCTAACTAAAAATATAACCTCGTCTGACCATAAGACCTTAAGCCACTTCTTGTACCAGAATATATATATAATCGCCTAAAGGAGTCGACTAATAACTTGTGCAGCGGTAAGGTAGGGCTTTTGGCAAGCTATATATTAATAATACCCGCGTTAGTAAAGTCTTTATTAAAGGGTAGAGGCAGTAACCTTGAGTTTGAGTTCTAGAACTAAGTAATTATAGTCTAAATAACGCTGGTTGTAGTTCTCGGAGTAATACTCAATAATTACATCAACTTGCATATTACTAAGCTTCTTGGGTTTGCCTACTCGATTTGGGCGTTTTTGCTCAGGCGCCTTATATGCTAGGATCCGATTAATTGTCGTATTGCCGAGGTGGTAACGCTCTTGGAGCTAAAGTTTTGGCACCTTCCCAAACCAGTATAACTAGCGAATAGCTTTCTTGTACTTTGTAGGGATCTCAAAGCCCTTTTGGTAATCAAAATCGAGTGGGGGGGTAGAAGCCATAATTTAGAGTGTTTTTGGAAGATTTAGTAAGTGCGGTACGCTAAAATAAGGCCTGTATGTACAGACTACTGCGATTAGGCTCGTTAGCTTTAGATTCTTAAAACATTGAAATTATTAATCTGTATATCTTATTTCATTGCTTTATTTCTATTATTATAAGATTTAACTAAGTACTTTCTTTTAAGTATTATTTCTTGCTTCTTTTACTTTATTTTTTATTTTTTGAACCAATTATAATTATATAAGTATTTCTTATAATATTAGATAATATTTCAAGCTTTATTATTATTATAATAAATATAAACTACTTTATTATATTTATTAATTTTAGAGACTCTTTTAAATTAGGTAATAATAAAATTATTTTTAAATTAGATTAAGTAATACTAGCACGCATTTTATAAGGGGAGTTAAGTAATTGAAGCTATTATAAGTACTAAATCAAGAGTAATATTAATAACGTTTCTGGAAAGTTTTAAAGCTTTGCGAGAAATAATTACATAGGCTAAACCTACTAGAGCTAGTATGTCACGTGCTATAAAAAAAAAACTTAAAAATGCATTTTAACCATTATATTACATTTTTATATAATGGGGGTCCAAATTATATAATTTTTACATCACTAGCGTGGCTTGAGGGCTATGCAGGGGCAAACATTGCCAGGGTGGGGGAGGCGGCTTGAGACACTTGGATTTTACAAGAACCCGGTGGGTGGGATCCTGGCTGCCAGGCTGCTAACATCAGACCGAGCATTATTTCCTTTGAGACATGCCAGGTCAAGTGCCCCCGAGGGGAATTAATCATGACTATCACAACCAGTTTGTGTATGTTAACAGCTCCTCCATTTTTCAGTACCCGTTGGGACGACCATAACATAAGTTGGGGGTGTCAAAAGGTACGTGGAGGGCGCAGAAAACTTTCCCTTCCTCGACTTTGCAACCCGAATATCCTGGAGCCAAGTTATTCAGTTAAGTACATCCAGATTACCCCAGAATACACTCCCAGATGTAACAATTCTAATACTCCTGAATAACAAGATATAATGATTGGATGGACAGATATCGAATACGAGTAGTGAGGGTTCATGGTGGGGTTACTTGATCCCCGACGAAAGAATACTCCTATCCATAAACAAATCGGCTGTCTGTTAGTAAGTGCCCACAGAGCTCAAAAATAATACAATGATTTCTCATTATAAATGCTATATCATATGTGCATTCAGACACAAGTTGAAGCACAAAGTTCAGATCAGAGGCTATTTAACGGAGGGGTATTCTGTCGAGGTTGGGTACGGCGTGTCAACTTTACTATATCAAGAGGGCAATGCACGAACGAATCACGCTACTCATCCAGAATTCGGACTAACATCTAGTGCTGGAGATGAGTAACTTCTCACCCATACTCCCCTAGCCTTCTTTCCCAGCTACTGAACATTTGCGGGTATGACTCAAGTGGCTAATTGGTAATGATCCTGGGTGTGAACCAGCACGAACGGCTTTATCCCATGACCGAACTTCACACGTTGTACTTGGCGAAGGTCTTGAGAGATGGCATATGTTATGCTTCCACTGATATCAAGAGACTTCGTAGAGAACTGAGCACTCGGAGCGTTAAGCAAACTTAAGTAGAAGGAGAGAGAGGCACAGCCCAGAGAGAGAGCACGCACAAGAGTCGATGCTGAGGCAATGATCTGGCTGCTTGTAAAGCTGCCTGGGCTTCTTCAATGCAGCCAATGAGGTCCATACTTGGCATCCCGAATCGTGCATCGCTGAGCGAAATGTCGACTAGGCTCCCGATGCTGGCGGGAGCCTGCGTTCAGTGAAACGAGGCAATACAAACCGAAATCGGCTGTCACACACAGATGTGGAGGAGCAGGTTTGCAATGAAATAATTTCTTCCAGTTGCTATCTGCCACAAAGGAGTATGATGGTATGCTTCCACAGCCATGCCAGTGAAGATCTATCCCAGTGTCGCCCAATCCATCCATGCGCCCGCTAAAAGGCGCTCATATACAAACCATTATGACTCCTCTATCGAAGCCATCCTAAAGAATAAGCACTCGAAACCAAGACAGCAGGAAATCGTAGATCGTGGCAGAAGCTTTTGTGGGGGAAGTCGCAATGAAAGGGTATCGTTCAAGAATGCAAAACGTAATGTATGGGGTGTGCCTTCTGTGCACTGTATGTTCGCTGGACCACGGAATGCGTCTATGGACATGAGGAAGCCGCACGCCGGATGCTTTATCTAGGCCTTCAGAATTCGTGTCGGTGTCGTGTGCCGTCCATGCGAAAATCGTTGCATCGTGCTGACGCTTGCCCAGCTGTCATATGAGCCCGCTCGATCGTCTGGCTATCGTCTCGATGTGGCAGAGGTCAGGAAAGAGATTCGTATTTTTCGTGCGCGTGCGAGGGCTCGGTGATTCGCATGAGAGAAGGAGGTATGTCGTCACGTCGTCATCATCTATTAGAATGAAGAAATTAGCCTTCAAGGCCCACTAAAGAGATGACGAAAAGTGGAGGTAGCCAAGATGCTAACGCAAACTATAGAAAGCTTAAAACAACTGCGATACCCGAACACGACGTACCATCTACTCGTTGTTTTGCTTGGGGACGTCACCCGAAGCACAACTTTCCGGGACTGAGCAGTCCGCTGCACGTTCAGCAGCCTTTCCCTCCACCGTTGGCGTTGCTGGGATACTCGAGCAGGTCGATATCGTGGAAGCTGTGGTCCGTCTGGTGATTGACGAGAATATCGTATTTCCCGAGAAGTTGGTGGCATCACTGTCGTTGGTGTTGGACCTCCGGCTTGCGAAGTCGCCTTGAAGATCGCGCAATGGAGCATTGCGATCTGGTCTCTGCTGCCCAGTACGAGTACCGTGGTAGAAGGGGGAGCCATTGGGTTGCTGGGCCGAGGGATTCCAAGTGTCTGGTCTCTGCTGCCCAGCACCAGTACCCTGGTAGAAGGGGAAGCCATTGGGTTGCTGGGCCGAGGGATTCTGAGTGGCTGTGCCTGAGGTCCGCGCCGTCGGGTCTTGAGAAAGCCCAGTGGTCCCGGCCCATGTTCCACCCGCAGAGGATTGGGATCCAAGTCCGCTAGATGCATACAGGTTCGACGCCGTCGCTTTGTTCTGTTCATGAAATCTGTTGTCCTCTTGTGCGTCAAGCAATCTTTGTTCTACGCCAAGTCTGTCAGCGAAGTCTATTTTCTGTTTCGATGTGCGGTAGTGCATACCATTGGTTCTTTTGCTTCCAAATAGAGCGCCAAACGAGTTGTCTCCGATACTGGCCAACCCTGGCTCAGCTAAGCTAGCTTTCTCAACTTTTCCCAAGAATCTGTGACCGCCGTGGCTGCGGAGGAACGTGCGGCCAAGTATAATATCAAATCCATTGGTACCGTCGGAAAGCTCGAAAACTTTCAGTCTGACCACTTCGTTTAGACCGAGCTTGCTGTTGTACAGAGGCAGAAGGACGAAAAATTTTGGCACTTCCTTCCTGTTCTTGTCCAACGGGTTGGTATATGCTTTCAATTTCCGTTGGGGAATTGGAAACTCTTCGAAGTCGCCGATTCTGTCAAGTGCCAAACGGAAGATGAAGTTGGTTGGGGCTCCGGTATCAGTTGAAATCACAATGATACTAACGCGTCCATCTGGAGTCTTCGTCTGCGCTGTCCACGAGTATTCGTTCGACGCTTCACTGTCATCGCTTGACTCGGCATCGTTGGCAGAGGAAGTGCGATATGGCAATGTGAGCTCGAGGTTCCTTTGCGCATTGTTTCTTCTATTCGAGGTGTATGCGGGGCTTTGGAAAAGTAGTCCGGTGATGAAGGGATCTATGATCGTGATACCGTTCGGGTCTGAGTTTGCAGCTGTCGTATCGAGCTGGGCCTTCCCTTGGAAGCTTTGATCGGGAGGTGTACAGGTGTGTGCATCTGCCGCCAGCGTGGCACGAGCAGAGAGAAGATAGTCTGATGGGAGAATAGATGATGGTGATGCTTCTTGAGTGGAGGCGTCCTGAGGACACAAATCGTCATCCTTCGCTTGTTTGGCTCCCTGAGCAATGAGACTGCCCTCGCAGGCACTGTGACTATCACCAAGGGAAGTCATCGTGTCTGCGGACCGAGGAGCAGGCCCCTTGAGGTGGCATTCAGCAGAAGGTGTGGGTCGTCCTTTGGAAAAGGATGTTGTGAGCAAACGTCGGGAGGTGGAGCTAGCTGCTCTCCCGTGCTCCTCGCTTGAAATCTGCACCCGCGCAACAGCGCGATACCAGAATCGCCTGACTGATTGGCGGATTGCCCCTCGTTGATAAAAGGCGTGTTTTGTGTAGAATTGAAAATGGTGTCAATTGTGATGATGTGGAGGACTCCCTTTTTTGTGAAGATATGAACGATTCCAATTCCTGTTCTATCTATCAATTATCGGACTGAAAAGACGTGCTTAGGGCTTCATCTCTGAGTTCTGCGCTAGTCACGTTTAAAACTTGTTGGTCTTACGAATTTTTTGCCCCTCACTCATAAATTTCCAGCCTGGCAGGAAGATACTCGGGAATGCCGCCACGGTCAGTATCCCATCCGATGTCATTGAGCTTAAGGTCGGTCTATCTACAAAAAGCTTTCTCGTACACTATCAAGTTTATTCGCCTTCTGTGCAAAGCCTTGGAGAGAAATGGATGGATATCTGTTAAGGTTTTGCGAATGCCACAATGGAATACCTAGCGCCAGAGTCGGTCCAGGCAGAAACGCACCTGAAATGGTAAACATTCAGGCATGCAGTTATAGCCACACTCAACTCAATTGCCACCTCTATAACTGACGTATCATGCTTCTCCGCTTGTCTCTCTTCGGGAGGGCTCCCCAGCCGGTAGCAAGCTGCTCGTGGGGAGCCCCTTCAGAGCTCAGTTCAAACTCTGGAGCGTTATGCCAAACCTTTGCTAGGAAGTTGGTGTTTTATCTACAAAATACGTTAGTGATAAGCTCCTGTGACTTTAGGTATTTCACTGTGGCATTAGCAATCCCCATCTGTTATTGGCTGTCGAGAGGTGGTCGCTCCGTTCACAAGATTGGTTGTCCGGTGACAATCACGTGCTTACTATTTTCCTTGGCAACAGTGCTTTGCCTAATCTTCAAGGCTCCAAGTGAGCAAACCTCTGTGCTCAGCCTCACGCGCTTTGGCCAACCATCACGATACACATTCTTGGTCTTGCATCTCTCAAGCAGACGAACAACTTTATATAGAACAACACTTGATCCCGTGATCAGATGTCAGGCTATACGAAGTTGGCAACTTTCATGGTTGAGAAACACCATCCTATTTTGAAGAAGTATCAAAGCCTCGCCGTTCGGGATCTCTTGTATTTGCAAGCTGAGCTCTCCGAGTTGGAGTTCAGACATAATTCCATCGTTAAGAAAGATGCTCTCGAGGAAGACGAACGACAGTATTACGACCGGGACTGGATCCATCTAAAGACCTCTCTCGAAAGAGGCTTTGGTGGCGAGCAATGGGAGCTTGCCCTCGCCATCAGGCAGAAGTTGCGAGAGTACTGTGAGTCTAACTGCTCATCTTTCCGCAGTGGGAATTAATATCATTCAGATGCAGCTGTATCGCAATACTCCCAGATAGCCTCTCTTCGGCAGCCAAAGCCTTCTGAGCGCTCCGTGCTTCATGAATGGATTACGAGCACGCGCGGCGGTGCTTGTGGTTTCCTCGGCCGCGATCTTGGAGGGTTTCAGCCGCAGCAGCCGTCCGTCTATGAAGCCATTCACGAGAAGGATCTTGCTATCCTTTCAGATCGCCGTGGCGAAGAGGATTTGTTTACAGAATTCATCGAAGGTCCTGTGATGAGATTATACCATCGGTTTCGCCAGCACTCAAAAGTAAGTATACCATGTCAATATCTCCTTGATTTGTATGAACCAGAGCTAACTTTACCTCCGAGGCACCTGTTTCGCGTGATCTGGAAAATCCAGCTGTGGCTGAGAATCGAAGTAACTGGCATCACTACGACGATAGTAAAATAGAAAGAGTTACTAAGGTACTGGGAACAATATTTTCCTCGTTAGCACCGTTAGTATCCATTATCGTGTTATCTTTCATCAACAATTTGAAGATAAGGCTTGGTCTCGTTTGTGTATTTACATTCTTGTTTTCTGGTTGTCTGGCTATTGCTACGCAGGCACGGCGGGTAGAAGTCTTTGCTGCAACAGCTGCGTAGGTCATCCAAGTCAAACCCTCTTACCAAGTCAATTGCTGATAGAATCAAAGTTTCGCAAGCGTTCAGGTTGTTTTCATTGGAAGTTCTAATTCTATTATATAAGGATGGATTCCTCAAGAAATTATAAAACATTAAGACAACTTCCCAAACATATATTAGCGTGGCCATGTTGGTAATCTGCTGCATTCAATGCTGAACAGTGAGCCAAGGCAACGTGAGCAGAGGAACTTGAAACTTGAAACAGGTTTCAAGTTCAGTAGAATAGCTACTTCGCCGCGGCCCCCACCTCGACGTTGCAGCTTCGTCTCTCTCTCACGCCCGCTACTTGTGGTGTTAGAATTGATACCTCACAACAATAGTATCAGCAGACAGGCTGACGGTATTGAAGTGTCGAGTGACCATCTTCTGGAACAACCCTTGACTAACAAGTTCTTCACGATGCTCAGCAACCACAGCATCAAAGTACGCAGGTGTTGCAGACCTTTACTCTTTCTACGTACCTTCAAATCTTCTTTTCCTCGACCCCACAAACCTCTCAGCCCGTTCGAACTGGTTGTTTCCTGGCCCAGAAAACCAGATGCTGAGGTGTCTCGAGTTCGCCTCATCGATTTTTCTAGTCAAGGGCTTCTATGATGCGCTTTAGCGTGGCGCTGCATATCTGCCTGATAGGCAAAATCTGCATTACAACCTTGAACTCCGCAGGGAATACGGGATACTGTACTGAATAGATACGCCATGTCGTGGTGGAGAGAAGGATGAGAAACAACGTTTGTTGTTATGCGCAAACGCCAAATATGGCAGAAAACCGTGCTATGTATAGCCTTCCAAGAAAGGCCCCACGTATGGCTCTCCGGTACTAAGCCCCCCTCTTGAATATTTACAGAGGGTCCCCAAGTAACACCACTCCAGCACTGGCCAATTCAAGGGTCTGCAGCCAATAAAGGCTCTTGTGAGCACCTGATATTTCCTATTTTAGGGATATAAACGAGGCTTCAGGGTGGCGTTACCTAGGGACCCACTGTAATTATTCAAGGGGGGGGGGGGGGATAGTAGAGACCATTAAGTATGCCATTCGGATCAATGCCACTTTGATTGACCGGCAGTGTGTCAAAGAACTACTCATGCTACTCATACTACTTATGAATATTCATGAGTAGCGTGAGTAGAATATGAGTAGCGTAATGTCCTAAAAATTTGAGTAGAGTAGAGTATATACTCATGAGTAGTATGAGTAGTTATAAGTAGCCGTCACGTAACAATAATAAATTAAGATTTATTTAATAATAATTAAATAATATAGGTATTTATTAAGTAGCCCTAGTAAAGGTAAGTTAGGGCTTATATAAGACTAGCTAAATACTAATTTTCTATAATAATAAACTAGTTATGCTCTTTAGAATCTTGATTTCCCCTATCTTACTTACTAAGTAATGCTACTGCCTAATTGGGCAGAGACGTGGCGCTAGAGCGGCGCTAGACGGGAGGCTTACCTGATTAGGCTAGTCTGTTACGTATATATATCACGTGAGTACCTTCTCATACTACTCATACTACTCATGAGTAGCTTGAGTAGAGTATGAGTAGAGTATGAGTAGCGCTATCATTGGTTAAGTAGAGTATGAGTAGGACCCACTACTCTACTCTACTCTACTCATTTGACACACTGTTGACCGGTGAGTGATGTCTGGTGCCCAAGTCATTCTTGTGCCAGATGTCGACATTCGATCTGCACAAGCCGTCAGGTAAGTTTTTCCAGCTTTGCAGGGCATTAGCGCAAGGCAAATATAATCGATCTGTAGAGCAATAGTATATTATGACTAGGTACATTATTCGGTCTTCTGGTAATGATTTTGCTTATTAGAAAAGAAAAATATAGTTAATTTAATTCAAAAGCAATAAAAAAGATTAAAAATTACTATAATACTAATTAATATAAATTGTATTAATTAAAACTATATTATATACTCCAGAAATTAATTCTATATTCGCAAAATTATAATTTCTTTATTATTAGAGGAAATATAATATATAAGATTTTTTATTAAAATATTTTTATATTTTATATAATTTCTTTATTAAAATACTTTTATTATAAGAAGTATATATAATAATATATAAATAAATATTAGATATTATAGATTTAGTTTCTTATTTTAAATAAATCTTATATTAGAATTATATTTCCTAATTAAGTAAAGGGCTTTATATACTTGACTAAATACTAGAAAATATATAAAGAAATACTTCTAGCTTTAAAAAGAGGTATTAATTAGTTTTTAATTAGAATTAACTCTTGAAAATTAGTTATATTTATAAGTATTACTTTAAAACTTATTTATCTTAATTACTTATATATTACTTTATTATTATATATCTTATATTTTAATTAATTTACTCTTTAAGAAATAGTTTATTATAAAATAATTAAACTATTAATAATTAAAGTATTAACTAAAAGAAATACTTTTATTATTATTAGAATAATCTAATTAAATATTTAAAAATATATCTAGTTAAGTACTTTTAGTATTACTTAATTAGGAAAAAGAAATAAAACTTAAATATTATTAGAACTAACTAGTAAAATAATAATAATAAAGAAACTAATAGTAGCTTATTATTATATTATTAAATTAAAAGCAAAAATATAATAAAAAAAGAATCTAAAGAAGCTAGAAATTTAGATTTATTATTTTGAGAATATTCGAGTATTTAATATAAATCCTATAATACTTTTAATAATACTCTTAATTTATAAGGCTTTAAAAACCCGAGAATTACTAATTTATAAAAGAAAAAATATTAAGGAAGCCCAGAACTTCTTTTATTAAATAAAGCTAAAGTAATATAAAAATAGCGAAATTATTTAGGCTATAAATATAATAAAGATTATATATTATATTTCTTGCTTTAAAAATATAGCCAGTAATATTTAGAAATATAAAAAGAAATTAGTAAATATTAATATTATAAATTAGAAAACTTTTATTAAGTTTATAAAAGAATTTTATTTTAAATTTAAAGAACTATAATAATAATGCTTTTATTAAATTTAAAAACATAAAATAATAGTCAAATTAAAATATTTAGAACTTTATATTTGATTTAAATAACTTATTAAATAATTTAAAATATATGAGTTTATTATAAAAGTAAAATAATTTATTTAATAGCTTAAAGCAAGAAATTTAAAACAAGATTAATTATTAAAGAAATGCTTTATATAAAAGAAAAAAGCTTATATTTATATTTATAAAAACCGAGAATAACTTGAATTTATTTATTTAATAAAAGTATAATAATAAACTAATAAAATAATAAAAGAAAGGGAATTAGAAAAAAGAGAAAAGAAAAATATTCTTATTATAAAATTAATATAATTGAAATAATAAAAATATAATAGCAGAATTTAATATAATATTTATATTAGAATTTATAAAATTAAATAAAATTTGCTTTATTTATTAAAAAAAAGTTATTATATTATTATTTATTTAAATTAAAGAAAACCGATTTATTATAACTATAATAAATTTAATTATAAGGCATATAAGTATTTAAAACAAAAGAAGCCGGGAAATAAATATATCTTATAATAAATATATTTATTTATATTATAAAAGGCAAAGCTTTTAAAATTAAAATAATTATTAAAATAAAAAGAAAAGAATATAAAATTAGAATATTAGTTAATTCGAATATAAAGACTAATTATATAAAGAAAAAGCTAGCTTTAAATATAAGTATTTTATTAATATTAAAAGTAATTCTTTTAATTTTATTAAAAAAAAGATTTATTTATATAAAAATTTATAAGGTATTTATTAGTAGGTAATAAGATAATAGAATAAATTAGTGAGTTATGAAACTATAATATTAAATTTAGTATAGAACTAATCTCTATTTCTCTTATAAGGTTCAGGGAAGCCCTCTCTAAATAGAAGGCCCTAATAACATATATATAATTAGTAATTTATAAGCCTAATACTTATAATATAAATAGTAATTAGTTATAAAGTTAAAGGGCCTCTAATCTCTCTAATTAATACCCGTAATATCCGAGGTTTATTATATGCCCTTAAGTTACATATAACTCTATATATATTATAACTATACCTCTTTCCTAGAATCTTATCCCTAAGATTTATTAATTTATCCTAGTAAATATTTAATTATTTATTTATTTAATTAAGATAAACTTCTAGTATCTTGGGAGGTAGTTTTACTAATATAATCTAGATAATAGATATAAAAATTATTTAATTAGATTAGAGCTAAGTAAGCGAGAAGGAAAAATAATTATACTTCAGATATAGGGGCTAGCTAGTAATTATAATTTCGTTTGGGATCTGAGTATTCTAATTAGCTTAATTTAAAGTACTAAGGCACTATCTATAATAGGTATATATAATAGCGCATAAACAGGTATCAGATATTATAGATCTAGTTTCCTATTTTAGGTAAAGCTTGTAATTAGAATTATATGGGCAATCGGAATTATATGAATTATATAAGATCATGTTTCCTAGTTAAGTAAAGTGCTTTGCAGGCTTGGCTAAGTACTAGGAAACATATAGGGAAATGCTCCTAGCTTTAGAAAGGGGCATTAATTAGTTTTTTATTAGAATTAACTCTTGGAATTAGTTATACTTGCAAGCGTTACTCTATAGCTTACTTACCTTAACTACTTGTATATTACCCTACTATTACGTGCCTTATATTCTAATTAATCTAACCTTTGGAGAGCAGTTTATTACGAGATAATTAAGCTATTAATAGATAAAATATTAATAGCTAGAGTATTAACCAGAAGAAGCGCCTCTACTACTACTAGGGCAATCTAACCGGGTATCTAGGGGAGTGCCTAGTCAAGCACTCTTTATACTACCTAATTAGGAGAAGAAAGTAGAACTTAAATGCCCCTAGAACTAGCAGGTAAAATAATAATAATAGAGAAATTAGCGGCGGCTCGCCGTCGCATTACTAAGTTAGAAATAGAGATATAATAAAGAAAAGATCTAGATAAGCTAGAAGCTCAGATCTATTATCTTAAAGATATTCGAATACCCGGTATAGAACCCATTATACCTCTGGCAGTATCCTTAGTTCAGAGAGCTCCAAAAACCCAAGAACTGCCTACTTACCGGGAAAAAAGTATTAAAGAAGCCCAGGACTTCTTCTATTAGGTAGAGTTAAAGTAGTATAAAGATAGCGGAATTACCTGGGCTACTAATATAGTAAAAATTATATATTATGCTTTCTGTTTTAAGGATATAGCCAGAAATATCTAGAAATATAGGAAGTAATTAGTAGGTATTAATACTACGGATTAGGAGACCTTTATTAAATTTATAAAGAATTCTATCTTAGATCTAGAGAACTATAGTAATAATGCCCTTGCCAAGTTCAAGGATACTAAATAATAGCCAGGCTAGAGTATCTAAAGCTTTATATCTTACTTAGATAGCCTATTAGATAACTTGAGATATACGGGTTTACTATAAGAATAAGATAACTTATTTAGTAGTTTAAGGCAGGAAATTCGGGATAAGATTAATTATTAAGGAAATACTTTACGAGAAAGAGAGAAGCTTATTTCTATAGCTATAAAAATTAAGAATAATTTAAACCTATTTACTTAATAGGAATATAATAATAAGCTAATAAAAATAAAAAAAAATAAAATAGGAGAAAAGAGAAAAGAAATAATAAAGAGAAATAGAAGAAAAGTATATTCCTATTATAAGATTCATAAAACCGGAATAATAAAGGCATAATAATAGGATCTAATATAATACTTATATTAGGATTTATAAGACCGGGTATAATTTGCTTTACTTACTAGAAAGAGAGTTATTATATTACTACTTGCCCTAATTAAGGGAAATTAATTTACTATAATTATAATAAGTCTAGCTATAAAGCATATAAGTGCCTAGAACTAAAGAAGCCAGGAAATAGGCATGCCCCGTAATAGTTATACTTATTTATATTATAGAAAGCAAGGCTCCTAAAACGAGAATAGTAATTAAGGTTATTATTAAGATAATAAAAGATAAGTAAAAAGTTAGAATATTAGTAAACTCGGGTATAGAGACTAATTATATAAAGAAGAAATTAGCTTTAAATATAAGTATTTCATTAATATTAAGAATAACTCTCTTATTTTTACTAGAAAGAAAAAGAATCTATTTATATAAAGATTATATTCTTGAGATTATTACTAAGAATATACTAGGGAACTAAAAAAAGGCTAATATATACTTTATATTATATAATTTTAATCTAAATTATATTAATATAATACTTAGATTTCTATAGCTTTACTAGGTTAATTCCCTAATTTCCTTTAGGAAAGTAATATAAAGATACTAGATTTAATTATAAAAAATTAAAGTTCTAAATACTAGGAAGTTTACTAAAGTAATAAAGTATAAAGCATATATTTTTTTATTAATTACCTATTCTATAATAAATAACTAAAGAATTATTACTATTACTACTAATAGGATAGTTATATTTCCTAAAAAGTATTAGAACTTTTTTCAAGTATTTTTTATAGAGGCTATAGGTATATTACCTAATTATTATATAATAAAATATTATATAGATCTAGAACTAGGGTTCTAACTATTATATAATCCTATATATACTTTATTAGAAAGAAAGCTTAAAGTCTTTTGGGAATATCTTAATACTAGCCTAGAGAAGAAATAAATCTATTATTTTACTAGCCTAGCTAGTATCCTAATTATATTTGTTCTAAAAAAAAAAAAGGCGGCTTATATTTATATATTAATTACTAGAATCTAAATAGGATTACTATTAAGAACTAAATACTATTACTACTTATTAGTAAGACTATAGATAGGCTTTATAAAATAAAGATATATATAAAGCTAGACTTAAAGAATACTTACTATTAGTTATAAATATAAGAAAATAATAAGTAAAAGATAATATTTCAAATATACTATAAATATTTTAAGTACTATATTATACTTTTTAGACTATCTAATATTCTAGTAATATTCCAGGCATATATTAACTATATACTAGTAGGCCTTATAAATATTATTTATATAATTTATCTAGATAATATTTTAATTTATTTAGAGAACCTAGAATAGTATATAATAATAGTCTAATATATACTTAAATAATTATAATAATACTAGCTCTTTATAAACTTAGTAAAATACGAATTTAATATAAAGAAAGTAAAGTTCCTGGAATTTATAATTAGCTTAGAGAATATAAAAATAGAAACTAGTAGGATTATAGCTATTAGGGAATAGCTAGCCCTAAAGAATAATATCCGAGAAATCCAAGTATTCCTGGGTTTTACTAATTTCTACTAGAGGTTTATTTATAAATACTTTAGGATAATAAAAGAATTAACTAATTTATTAAAAACTAGTAAAAACCCATAATATTATTTTAGCTAGATAAATAAGGCAAATAGGGCTTTTAAGAAGCTATAAATTATATTTATAATAGTACTAATTCTTTATTATTTTAATCTAGCCTTAAAGATTTATATAGAAATAAATACTTTAGGATTTATAATTATAGATATAATTTCCTAGCTCTTTAATAAGAGAGCAAAAGCCAGGTAATACCTTATTATTTTCTATTTAAAGAAAATAACTATAATTAAGAGCAGGTATAAGACATATAATTCTAAGCTCTTAGCTATTATTCTAGTATTCTATACTTAGTAATATTACCTAGTATATGCCCGGTATATTATTATTATTAAGATAAATTATAATAACTTAAAATACTTTATAACTAAGAGAAAACTAAATAGTTAATAGATAAAATAAGTAAAGAAACTAGTTATCTTTAACTTTATTTTAGAATACTAGCCGGGATATAGTAACCCTACTAATAAATTATTAAGAAGGCCAGACTTTATAGCAAGTATAAATAAAAACATTTTATTACTTATACTTTATAATAAGCTATAAAATACAGAATAGAGAGCCCTATAAATAGTAATAATAAAATACTATACTATTCCTATAATATTATAATTTAAGGCTTAGAAAAAAGGAAATAGGTATTTCTTAATTAGTAAGATACTAAGAAATTCTAAAAAAAAAGTCTATTTTAGTAATAAAGTAATACTAGAAATACTACTACTTGAGCCTATTACTAGTATAGCTAGTTATAAATAATACATATTACGAATTCTAGCTATATAAGTAACTGGGTCCAAAATAATATATGAGAAAAGCAGAGAAATATTACTTAAACTACTATTATAGTACTAAAGGCTCGATCTATTAGTATAATACTAGTAATATAAATAGTTCTTAAAGAGAATCTTTACTAGAGCTATTAAGATTTAGGAACTTAATATATCTGGGTTATTAAGATATTAGGGTACTATTTATATATTAAATAAGCCGGCTCTTAAAAAAGAATTACTATAAGCTAATTATAATAATTCTATAAGTAGGCATTTTAGTACTAGTAAGATACTAGAAATTCTCTAGAGAAAGTACTTCTAATAAAGTATAAGAAAGAATATAAAAGACTATATTAGAACTTGCCTTATATATTAATAAACTAAGGTAAAAAGATATTTACTATATAATATACTTAGTTTATTTCTTCTTTTCTTTAAGCTATAGTAAGAAATTACTATAGACTTTATTACAGGACTACTCTTTTCTAGGTTTTATAATAAGATATATAATTCTATATTTATTATTATTAATAAATATATGAAAATAATATAATATATTCTAATTACTAAAGAGATCTTAGCTCCTGAATTAGTAAAGCTATTTATATATTATATTATTAAAGACTTTAGTATGCCTGCGGGTATAATTTCTAATAGAGGATCTATTTTTATAAGTAAGTTCTAGTTAAGTCTATACTTTTACTTAAAGATTTAATAATAGCTAAATATAATATTTTACTTATAAACTAATAGATAAATAAAGAATCTAAACTAAACTCTATAATAGTACTTAAGATACTACTATACTAGCTACTAATAAGATAACTAAGTAATAAAGCTTACTTTTATAGAATTCATATATAATAATTCTATATATTTAATAATAGGAATTTCTCTATTTTATATATTATACGGATTCTATTCTAGTATTAAACTATATATTAAGAATAATATTCTAGAAAAAAAATACTAGTAATATAAGAAAAAATATAGAGAATTTAAATAGAACGGGAGGTACTAGAGAAGTAATAATAAGAAGTAATAAATATATAGAAAAAGTACTATAATAAGAAATATATTAATAAGAAATTTAATATATATAATAAAGTTATACTTTATATAAAGAATATTTAATAGCTATAATCTAGTATAAAGCTAGTAAATAAATATCTTAGCCCTTTTAAAGTTCTAGAAATTATAGAAATATATAAACAGGTATATTACTTGAAATTATTACTATTATATTAGATTTATAATATTTTTCATGTTTTCTTTTTAGAACTATAATACCCGCGAGCTAGTATTATAGTAAAACCAGAACTAGTCGAGATTAAGAGCAAAAAAGAATTCGAGATAGAATCTATTATAGCCTATAAGAAAAGCAGAAAAGAAAGAAAATATCTCATTTATTAAAAGGGCTACTTACTAGTAAATAATATATAGGAACTACTAAGTAATCTAGAGAATATAGTTCAAGAATTATAAGAATACTTAGAAAAGAGTAATATTATAATACTATTAGCTAAATAAAGATATAAAAAATAAATGCTTTTATTAGGAAACTATTAAAAACCATATATTTATTCTTGGAAAAACTATATAAAAATTATTAAGAACTCTAAAAACTCTAATTTCTATATCTTATAAATACTCTATTCTTATAATTACTCTTTATTATTCTTATTATTATTCTTATTAGAATTCTTTCGAGAAATAGGTAATAAATTAGCTTATAAAGCTATTAGCTATTAGTAAGAAATAAGAAAGAAGTAAGCTTACTTAATACTAAAAAATATTAATTATATTATTAAGAGTACTTTATACTTATACTAAGCTAGTAAGAATTATTTAACTTATTTCTTAAATTATTAGGGAAATCTATTAGCCTTAAATAATAGCTTTAATATGAAAAGTATATATTATTTAGTATAGAAAAAGAATAATAATAGCCTTTTTCTTTTTAGGTAAAAAATAGAGAAAATGCTTATATATATTAATAGCTTAAAGAAAGCAATTTAATTATACTATATATACTTAAGAAACCTTAGATAATATTAGAATAGGAAATAAATAAAGGAAATTATAACTTATAGGATTATATTTCTTATTTTTAAAATAATAGTAATTATATATTAAGTAATTATTATTCTTAATATAAGTAAGGTTGGGAAACTTAGTAATATTCTTGAAATATTAAAGGTAATAAAAGCAAATTAAGAATATAAGAGTATTAGCTAAATAAGTAATAATAGGCTAATAAGTATTAAGAGAAGTATTTATTTTAATAAATAAAGAAGTAGAAAAGGAAATTAGAAAAAAACTTAAATAAAGCTTAAATAAAGCTTAAAGAAGCTTTAAAGAGCTTAAAGAAGGCTTAAAGAAAAAAGGCAAGAGATAAGAAAAAGCTAGATATAGTATTATAATTAAGGAAAAAGATAGTTAGTTAATAGGAAAAGAGAAGCCTTTTTATAATATTCTTTCCCTAAATAGTAATTACGAATTCGGAACCGGCTTTATACTAGGAATACCTAGAAAATTCTAAAAAAGAAATTCACGAATAAATTAGAAGATTAGATTAACTTTTCCAAGCTTTTAGGCCTATAAAATAATAATTTATTTATAAATAGAGGCTAAGTTAGAATTTACGAACTAATTAGAAAACCGGAAGAGTTTCCTATCTAATAATATATACTATATCCGTATTACTTTTATAAGAGAGAATTACTAGAAGTAATTTACGGGTTAGCTAGGTAGGATTAGTAAACTATATTCTTAAGTCTATTACCTGGTATAATAATAGAGTAATTATAGGGAGTTTTTAAGAAAGACTAATAACCGGAAAGGTTTTAGGGAATTATTTATAAAGCTATTTATAGTTCTCTTAGGCTTCTTAAAAATAAGGGCCCAGAGAAGAAATTAATATAATAGATATATATAATAGTATATAGACAGGTATTAGATATTATAAATCTAGTTTCCTATTTTAGGTAAAGCTTATAATTAGAATTATATAAATAATCGGAATTATATGAATTATATGGGATTATATTTCCTAGTTAAGTAAAGTGCTTTATAGGCTTGGCTAAGTACTAAGAAACATATAGGGAGACGCTCCTAGCTTTAGAAAGAGGTATTAATTAGTCTTTTATTAGAATTAACTCTTGGAATTAGTTATACTTATAAGTATTATTCTATAGCTTACTTATCTTAATTACTTATATATTACCTTACTATTATATGCCTTATACTATCTTACGAAATTAATACTACTTATTAGATCTTATATTAGAATAATCTAAATAGCTATATAGAAAGAATTTAATAAATATTTATATAAGAAACCTATATAAATATTTTTGAGGTTCTAGAAATTATTTATAGGCTTCTAGGAATATATATTAATTAGTTATACTAGTTTCTAATTAGAACTAGTATAAAAACTAGTAGTTAATTCAGGTAGTTTTCTATTTTTATAAAAGAACCTCTTTATATTACTATATACTTTCTTTTTTTCTAATAACTATATATATAATAACTTTTTCTATTATTACTTTCTAGCCTCTTCTTTTACTTTTCTCTAAGTCTTCTTTAATTATTTTTAATTAATTCTATAATATTTTCTTCTGGCTCTTATTATTTATACATATAATAATAAATATAAAAGTAATCTTATAGTCTCTTTTCTTATTACTAGTAAATACTTAAAATATTTTAAGTATTTTACTTATTAATTCTTTACTTTTAATACTATAATATCTAGTAAAAAGAATTATAACTATTATAATAAGGGTTCTAAGTCTTATATATTAGTAAATTCTTTAGCTTTAATATCTATTAAAGCTAATATAATTTCAGATTTCTTATTACCTAATTTAAAGGCTTACCGGTTCTAGGAAAATAATTATTATAGCCTTTAAGAAATTTCTTAAAGTATATTCTAAATAATATTATACTAATAAGAATAATACTATTAATTATGTTTTTAAAAACTAGAGAAAAATACTAATAAGCTTTGGAAAATCTCTTCATTCCTGTCGCTTAAAATAAGGTAAATAGAAAATAATACTTACTTTGGGTTAGATATCCTTAAAAATAAGTTTTTACTAAAATACAAAAATATATATAGAATACTTGACTTAAATCCATTCTTTAAAGAAAATAACTAAATAAATTTCTAACTTTTAAAGGTATTAAAATACATTATTACTAAGCTAATCATACTAAGAATTACAAAGTCTAAATTATATTGGAGCATAGTATTTATAATATACTAAAATAAGTATAATAACTTATAAAATTTATCAGGGGACCTGAATTTATAGAAAAATTCGGGCATTTTTATAAGGAAATAGTGATATAGATTATTATAAGTTCCCTTACTAACATTCTATTAAATATCACAAATAATACTAACATATTAATAATATTAGATAGGGTATAGTTATTAAGAGAAGTAAGCAATATCCAAAAATATTAGGATCTAATTCAATAAATACTAAATACACATAAATAAAGACCGTATATTAATATTCTTATTTGGGACATGTTTTAGCAATTTAATAGAAATATAGAAATTATTTATATTTAAGGAATTACCATAGCTAGTTTGACTCCCCTTTTTATGCTTAAACCTAAAATTTTATTTAAAAAAAAAAAAAAAAAAAAAAAAAGGTGTAATTCTTCTTACTAAATCCTAAATAAGGCCGGTTATTTAATAAATCTTATTTTGGGAATTAGGAATTTATAGAATTAGAATTTATTTATTTAAGATACCTATAGCAGTTTTACATTCAACCAAATCAAATCTTTCTTAATCCTAAATTTTTTTCTAATAAATTCTTAAATAATAATTCTTATAAGCTTTATAAACCCTAAGAAAAACCTTTATAAGTAAAAAAAACCCAGAGAAAAAGTAGTCTTTATTACTATTCTCGGGCCTTTTTTTTTTTAGCTATCTAATATGTTCGCTTTTTTCCCTTTTCTTAGCTATTTAGGTTCTCTTTTTCTTTTAAGTAGCCTTTTTCTTAGTAATTCAGAATTCTTTTTAATCTTAAAAGATTATTAAAAGATAGTTTTAGATTTTAAGCTATAGTTTTAGTTATATAATTTTAGAAGTTCCTTAAAATTTTCAAGATTAGGAAAAGCAGGTAATTAGATATTATAATCTTTAGGCTAGGCTTTTTATTTAATTAAATATTATTATTTCTTATTTCTATTATCTTATTAGTAATTAATAATAGCTTTTATTTTCTATTCTTATTTTTTATTATTATTTACTAATTCCGAAAATTCTCTAGAGAAATATAGATATAGCTCTTAATTCTTTTTTACTATATACTTTTTAAAGAAAGAAATATAAAAAATTAGATATAAATAATTATATATATTTAGTAATTTTAACTTATATATTAAATTACTAATATATTTAAGAATCCTAAATAGATCTATAAATTTTAGCTTAAGCTTTCTTACTTTAAATTTAATATTTCTTATTAATAATATTATCTAGGCTTCTTTAAAGTAATATTTAGCTAACTAGTATTTATTATAATAGGTTTCCCGGTTATTTTATATATAATATTATAAATTCTTAAGCTTTCTTTATTTTATTTTAAGGGTTTCTAGCCTCTTATATATAGCTAGTACTTTTCTTATAATTCTATTCTTAGAATTCTATAAAAATTAAAAGTAATATTTATAATATATATAGAAAGATATATTTTATAAAATCTAATATTTTAAGTTATTATATATAAATTTTATAAAAAATTATTTCTTAAACTAGTTATTTTTTTAGGTATTATAATAATATTTTAAATAGTATTCTAAGACCTAATTCTATCTTTTTTATTTAATTATTTATCTGAAAATAATAAGTTATATTTAAATACTATTTATATATTAAGTAAAAGCAGAAAGCAGACTAGAACTAGTTAGTAAATACTATTTCTTAATTAGAAATAATTTTATTAGAGGAGCTAAAGATTAAGAAAATATATTCCTATATAATCTTAATAAGCTTTAAAAAGTTAATAGTTTTATAATATATAATATATCTTGCTATTTTAAAGTACTAGTTAATAACTATAAAAATTATATTAAAATTAGAATCTCTTATTAGGTTCTTATATAATAGTAAACTTATAATAAAATTCATAGAAATCTTATTCTAGGGTCTTTTAGGCTATAATAAATTACTAAGTAAATTATATAGCAAATGCCTCTTTGCCTTAATTCTCTAATAAATATTATATTCTTAATAATAATTATAAATGTCTTTTTCTATATTTTCCTAATACTAGGATCTTCTAAGAAGCTCGAGAGTTTTCTTTACTTTATAGTATCTAGCTATTAGATTATTATAATAAAGCTTTATAACTTCTTAATATAAAGCAGGATTATTAGATATAATAATTCTTGAATAGTACCTGAATAGGCCCGAATTATTTTTCTAGATTTCTTTTTCCTTAGTATCTTTTTTACTAAGTCTCTATTTTATAATATTCTAATATTAAGAATTATTTCTCTAAGTTACCTGGATAATATCCAGAAAGAATTTAGATAAAGAAGCTAGTACTATGGCTCTTTTAGTAGCTATATATATTTATATACGAGAAATTAGGTATTTATAACTATTTAATTTAAAAACTCGGGAAACTAAGAAGTCTTTAGTTTTATTAAGTAATATAGTTATAAATACTCTTATTACCTTAGCTATAATAATAGAGCCTTTAAGGTATTTCCTTATATTTTACTTCTTAACTAATTCTATAATTAAGGAATCTGTAAAATAATTTATTTACTTATCTTATAGTAAATATTTCTTCTTAGCTATTATAAATATAGTAAGTATTAAATAATACCTATTTTAAAGAGGAAGCTCTTTAGATATTTATAAGGACCTCTAAATCATAATTATAAAAGCTTTCTTTAGCTTATTCTAAAAGATTAGAAGCCAAGTTATATTAATAGGATCTTTTTTATAATTAGGTCTTTTACTAGGTCCGTTTACTAGGTTTAAGGCATCTTTATAGTAAATAATATTAAAATTATATATTATAAGATATATTACCTAATATATTTAATAGCTCTCTAGATACTTTATTTCTATAAAGTATTAGAGATTATTATAATCTATAATAACCTTAATTATAAACCTGGACTTTTTAAGATAATAATACTAATATTTAAAAGCTTTAATAATTATAAGTAGCTTCCTATTATAAGTACTATAGTTATATTTAGCTTTAGAGAGTTTCCGGAACTAGAATATTACTAAATACTAGTATTTTTTCGGGCTATTACTAGAATTAACTTATTATAAAATAATACTAGTAATTACGAATTTTAATATATTAGTTTTAATATGAATTTTCTTAAAAGAGTTAAAATAGACCAGGATAGATATTATAGTAAAAGCTTTTTTTAAAGTCTTAAAGCTTTTAGCTACTTTATTTATTTATATAAAGAAACCGGATTTCCGGCCCTTTTTTATTTCTTTTAAAAGATCTATTAAGCCTATAATTACCTGAGAGTAATAATAAATAAACCTATAGTAGAAATTAGTAAATTCAAGAAATACTTGGATATTATAAAATAATTCTAGTTCTAGCTATTTAATAATACTATAAACCTGTTTAGGATTTATATAAATACTTTCTATTCTAATAAGAAAGCCCAAAAATTCGACTTCTTTAATATTAAACTCGTATTTACTAAATTTATAAAATAGGTTATTTTTATATAGCCTAGTAAGTATCTAGTAAATATAATTATAATATTTATTTTTATTTCGGGAATAAATAAGAATATTATCTAAATAAATAATTATAAAATAATTTAGGAGCCCTATAAATATAATATTAATATATACTTAAAATATAACTAGTATATTAGCTAGCCTAAAAGGTATTATAAGATATTTAAAATAGCTATAATAAGTTCTAAAAGCCGTCTTTTACTTGTATTCTTTATAAATTCTTATCTAATAATATATATTTTTAAGATCTAGCTTTATAAAGATCTTGGCTTCTTAAAGCCGGTTAAAGGTCTTATTAATAAGAGAAAGCAAATACTAATTCTTAATTATAACTTAGTTAAGTTTATAATAATTAATATAAAAGTATAGTTCTCTATCTTTCTTAGGAATAAAAAGAATAGGTATTTCTATTAGGCTTTTACTAGGCCTTATCTAATATTTATAAAGTATATTCTATAAATATAAATATAATACTTCTAGTTAGGTCTCTAATAAATTATATAAAGACCTATACGAGATCATATTATTTATATTAATAAAATATTTAATATTACTAAGATTAGGAAGTTCTAAAGCTTTATTAGGGTTAAAAATCTTTAAGAAGTCTTTATATTTATTATTCCGGAAATAAATAAGTATTTCTAAGGCCTTTTTCTGGAAAGTATTAATTTACTATATTAAAAACTCCTATTTAGTATTACTAGAATTATATAATAAAATAGAAACCTAATAACTATTATAAATATATAAAACTTATTATCTAGAATAATTATATTTGCCTTTAGTTAGGAATAAGACTTGAGATACTAGTTTAGGGTACTAGTTAAGCTTCTTATTAAATTCTTTTAGTATTAGGATCTTAATATTATTAGGCTATATAAGTATATATACTTATTATTTCTTAATATAGTTTATATATTATATAAGAATTACTTTATAAAATTCTATACTAAAAACGAGGCTATAAGAGCTAATATTCTTATATTTATAAAACCGGAGCTTGAAAAAATATATCTTATTATAATTATCTATAATAAATACCTTAAGATTATAGGCTTAATAAATCTTAAATTAGTTCTTATAAAAAATTACAAATTCTTAATTATATTTAGCTAAGGTAATAAAGCCCTGGTTTTAAGTCTAATTATTATTAAGGAAGTTATAATCTAATCCGGTATTATTAAGTTTATTATATATCTCTAAGGTACTTATTTCTGGCTATATTAATCTTACTTAAATAGTTATATAAAGTAATATGCCTTTTTTATTATAGCTAAAATTATTAATATTTAAGATTTAGCTTTTTTTTCCCCCTATTTCTTAGGAGAATCTTCTCTAGAATGCTTTTTTATAGCTATAGTATTAACCTGCTTTTATAGATACCTTAATTATTCTATAATTTTGGCCTTATTAGGATTTTACTAAGTCTATTTAGTATATTTGAAATATTTTATATTTCCTAAGAAATATTTTTTCTATTTATAAGTCTAATAAACTATACCTAAAATAGAACTAGTATTTTATTAAGGCCTTAAAAAAGCTAAAGTACTACCTAAGAATTTCTTATATAATCTTTAGAACTTATTCTTTCTTTTTTAATAGTCTTATAAATCAGAATTTACTAAGTCAGAGTTTTTAGAAGCAGAGTTACTTTTACTAGACTTCTCTGTCTTTATTTTTCTTAATTTAGAATAAGTAATATATTTTACTTTCTAAGCTTTTTTGAGTTATTTAGAAATAGATATTATCTTATTTTCTGAGAAAATAGATATAAGTATCTAATAAGTCTTATAATTAGATAAAGTAGTATTAAGAATCCGGATCCGGTTTTTCTTAGGATATAGGTCCTAGTTAACTTTAAGACTAATTATCCGAATATATAACTTAGTAACTATCTTATTATTTTTCTAATAAAGATTTTAGAGTTCTTTAAAAGTATCTTATTAACGGATTTGAGATACTTGGAATATATTAGCCAAGTAGGCCTTAAATTACTTCTAATAGACCTTATATAATAATAGGCTTTGCTTTATTATAGCCTCCTAAGTATTATAAGGTTTGTCCCTAAAAGTACTTATAGTAAAGTTAATTCTAGAAAAGTATTTATTATAAGTCTAAAATTAGGTTCTAAAGATTACTTTTTAGGAAAATATAAATATTCTTTATTTCTTAAGGAACTTTCTATAATATAAATCAGGTATCCGGACTTTAAAAAGCTTTTCTTAGTCTAAATATATTTTTAGGATATTATATAATAGCTTCTAATAAATAGTATTAAGATTACTTTTAAAGCTTATTATATTAGGAAAGAAAATAAGTTCTAATTCTATTTTAGGAAGTTCTCTAATAGGAATTACTAAGGAAAATAGAATAGACTTATAAATAAAGTTTCTATAAGATATAATAAACTATAAGATATTTCTAAAAGTATTTTTATATTATTCTAATTATAGGATATATTAGTTAATTATATTTACTAATTCTTGCTTTTATTAGAGTACTTTGACTTTAGTATATAAGCCCTATTTTATAGCTTAGGTAGTAATAACTCAGGTATTAATCTTGGTATTTTAATTATTACTGGAATTATTTCCGTTATTATTACTAGCTCTCGGAGGCTCCTGAGAAGCCCTATTAAAAATATTAGATAAACCTTTACTATTACCCGTATTAGGATTAATCTGGTTAATTTCCTTTATAGGAATAGCTTTAGTAAAAAGTTATATATTTCGCAGATTTCGAAATATAATTACTTATTAAACTACTTCCTTTAAGAGTAGAGAGATTAGCTTATAAAGTATTTATTAGTAGGTAATAAAATAATAAAATAAATTAGTAAGTTATAAAATTATAGTATTAAATTTAGTATAGAACTAATCTCTATTCTTCTTATAAGATCTAGGGAAGCCTCTTCTAAATAGAAGGCCCTAATAACATATATATAATTAGTAATTTATAAGCCTAATACTTATAATATAAATAGTAATTAGTTATAAAGTTAAAGGGCCTCTAATTTCCCTAATTAATACCCGTAATATCCGAGGTTTATTATATGTTCTTAAGTCACGTGCGACTTTATATATATTATAAAATTATATTTTTAAAAATATTATTAAAAATATACTAGAGAATTAAAAAAAAGCTAATATATATTTTATATTATATAATTTTAATCTGAATTATATTAATATAATACTTGAATTCTTATAGCTTTTATTATAATTTAGCTTTTAATTTTATTAACTAATATATTTATTTAATAATTACCTATATTCTATTATTTATATTTTATTACTTTTTAAATATATATAATATAGTTACTTTATTAGAGAAATATACTTAAAATATATTAGAAATATTTAGAAAGCTAAGTCTTTTATAAATAAATATATTATATAATAAATATATATAATAATATATAAATAGGTATTAGATATTATAGATCTAGTTTCCTATTTTGGATATAGCTTATAATCGGAATTATATAAATTATATAAGATTTCCTAATTAAGTAAAGGGCTTTATATATCTGGCTAAGTACTAGGGAATATATAAAGAAATACTTCTAGCTTTAGAAAGGGGTATTAATTAGTTTTTTATTAGAATTAATTCTTGGAATTAGTTATACTTATAAGTATTACTCTATAGCTTACTTACCTTAATTACTTATATATTACCTTACTATTACATATCTTATATATTATAAGATATATATATTTCTTTATAGCTTTTTATATTCTAGTTTTCTCTTTTTTAGCTTTAAATTATCTTTATAAAAAACCTTTTATCTTGCTTTTTAAGCTCTAAATATTATATTTATAATAGTATTTAAAGTTTATTTTCTTTAATTTTATAAAGAATTTCAAATAAATTAATTTAGAACTATTAGAAATATAAATATTACTAAAATAATAAAATCTCAGAAATATAAATAATAGGCTTTAGAATAATAAAAGCAAAAAGCTTTAGAACTCTTATAGAAATCAAATATTTTTACTTTTATAAATATATATTAGTAATATATTAGAAACTCTTTTAAAAACCCCAAAAATTAAATGATTTTATAAAAGGCTATTTTTTAATTAAGTTCTAAAATAATAGGTATTTATAGGCTAATAATTTAATTATTATTCTTAAGCCCTATATATATACTAGTAATAAGACTATTAAAAAGAATATAATAAAGAAAAAATATAATAAATTAATTTTCTAGAATATTATATAACTAGAAATTATGTTAACTTTTATTAAAGCTTTTAAAGCTTTTATTAGTTTAGATTATTTTATTAGTAGTTTTTCCCGAATTAAATATTATATTAATATTTTTAAAGAATTTATAAATAAATCTATAGAAATAGAATTCTTTACTTTTATTATAAAGTTTCTAGAAACTAATAATTCTATTATTACTAAAGAATTATATAAATAAGCCAAGAAGCTTAATATTTTATTTAGAAATATTAATATTATTATAAAGAATTATTAGAAAAATATTTAAAAAGCCCTTATATATAAGAATACTTATAGCTATAATAAAGCTATTTTCGAGAATATTAAGTTCTATAATATTAAACTCGAGAAAAATATTAAATACTATATAGTTCTAATAAATTAATTTATAATAACTTTAGCTATTTCTGCTTTATTTACTTTTATTATTCTCGTAATTCCGGCTATTTTAAACTTTTCTTTAAAAAATTCTGAATTATTTCTTATTTATTTTTATTTAGAATTCTTTATATCTTATATTTTCTTTAGAAATACTAGAATTACTAAGCTTTTAAATCTAACTTTCTTTACTAAAGATTATATTATCTTTAATAACTAGCTAGTTTAGATTAAAAACAAGTTATAAAGAAATACTAATTTATATTTCTTAAAAAATCTCAAGATTATTTATATTTCTAATAAACTTATAAATAATACTTTTATTTTAATTAATTCCTATATAAATAGAAATAGTTCGAATTAATATTATTAGCTTTTAAAATTATATTCTTATTTAAAGAAGTTATATTTTAATTAAATATTTCAAGAATTCTATATTTTTTTCTTAGAATTATTTATAAAAAGTAATATTAGTTTTTAAAATATTAAATATAAACTAAATAAAAAGCTTTTATTAAAGCTTTAGAAATTAATATATATATGTTATAATAATTATTTTATTAATATTACTTGCTTTATTTAATATTATATTATTAATAATTAGTAAATTAAGGTTATATATAAAAAAACTAAAAAGTATAAAAAAAATAAAAGCTATTCTAATTAAGTTTATTTCTAGTATTATACTTTCTTATATTTCTAAGAAAAAATTTAAAAAGCCTATATTTATTACTTTTATTAAATATATATCTTTTTATAAATATAAGTAATATTTTATAAAGACTAAAAATCTCTTAGTTACTAAATATTACAACTATAACGAGTTTGGCTACTATATTAAATATTATCTAATTAGATATAATAAGGAAACTGAAATAGCTCTTTTTAGAATTAAGCCGGGCTTATATTTCTATTTTATTAAAATATCTAGTTTTTATTTTAATAAAGAATTCAAAGAATTTAGACTCTAATTCTAATATAGAATTAGAAAATAAATATCCCTAAAAAAAAGTCTTTATTTTAGGGGCTTATAATATAAATTTAGTAGAAATTAACTTGATTTGTCTAATAAAAGAAAATACTTTTATAATATTTTATATTATTAGTATAAATAAATTAGAAATTAAGTTTATTTCTTTTATTAATACTAGAATAAATAGTTATACTTTTATTAATATAAAGCTTATTTAATTAATAAAATAATTCTTAGAAATAGAACTATAATTTCTTTCCTTATTCTATATTATATATAGTTTTAATAGAAAGCTAGCTAAATTTATTAAGAAATATATAAAAGTTCTATTTCTAATTAATAAATAAAATATTAATATATTTATAATTATTTTAAACTTTAGAAATTATAATATTATTTTTAGTAAAAAATAGGCTATATATATTAATATTCTAGTTAATTATAGAAAATATTAGTTTATATAACTAAAAAAAATAAGCCTAAATTTATATAATTTAATTATATTATTAGTACTTTTTAATAATAGCTAGAGAAGTAATCTAATAAAAAGTATTAAAAGAATACTAATTAATAAGATTTTATTATAAGCTATTTCTAGAAATCTATTATTCTTAAATTGTTTTTCTTTTTTTCGAAATAATTAGAAGAAATTATATAAAACTATAAAAAAGAAGCTTTTATAGCCTAATTAAAATATAATATTTAAATAAAAGCCAAAAAAGTAAAAAGAGATCCTTAATAAAAAGCAAATATTAAATCTAGTTATTTTTATTTCTATAACTAAAAGAAAAAAGAATATAATTAGTTAAATCTTTATTTATAAGATTAATAAAAAGCTTAAAGCTTAAAAAAAGAAGCTATTTCTAATTTAGAGAATTAATAACTAGAAGAAACTAAGCTTTAGTAATTATAGAGAATATTATTTCCGGAACTTAAGAAATATACTTTTATTTTCTTTAAAAAGAAATCTAATATTCTTTTTTTTTTATAAATTATATAATTATAAGATTTAAATTAAAAGCCTAAAAAGAACGAAAAGTATTTAATACTAATTTCTCTAATAGTAGTCTATTATAGAAAAGAAATTATAATAAGACAAAAACCTATATAAAGTATAAATAATATATAATATATAAAAGCTTAATTAATTAAATATTAAAAAAGAATTATTATCTAGAATTATAGAAAAACTAGTTTTTTTATATAATTCCTATAAGTTATATATAAAAGGCTCTAGCCTTTATTATATAATTAAAATACTAAAATAATTAAAATAAGGCAATTTTAATAAAATATAGCTTATTATATTATATCTGATCTTTTATTTATTTATATTTATTTCCTAAATACTAAAAACTAATAAAAAATCCCTATTTAAAGTCCGAAATAATAAAATAGTTAGAATTCTTTTTTATTAGTATTTCTAATTTCTTTTTAATATACCGAAAATATAATCTATTACTCTTAAATAGTTTTATTTTATACTTTCGAACTTACTTAAATATAATTCGAATTCGCTTAATTATATTCTTATATTAAATATAATATAATTCTTTTTATTACTTAGTATTTGCTTTTAATTATTAGTTAATCTCAGCTTTTATAGCTAGATACTAAAATAGCTTATTATAGCAAATTATATTATAAATTATACTAATATATTTCAAATAAATAGCTATTTCGAATTTTATATTACTTTTAGTATTCTTGAATTAACTTTTAGTAAAAAAAAGAAAGCTCTTAATAAAAAGCTTTAATAACTTTATAGGAAATTTTATTTTCATATATTTTATTCTAAATAGTAATTAGGCTTATTTAGATTATAATAAAAGGCTTTTTAAATAGTAGATTATTATTAAGCTATTTTTTAATTACTATTTTATTTAAAAATTAGTATTTAATTATAATTCCAGATTTATAAATTACCTAGCTAAAAACATTTATTTATTTAGTTAAGTATTATATACTTAAATACTTTTCTTCTATTTCTTTTATAAAATATTTATGTAATTTCTTTATATTTTCTAAATTAAAATTATTATAAATAGAAAAGTAATTAATATTCTTAAAAACCTTTTTACTAAAAAAAACTACCTTTTTATAGTCTATAAAAAAAATATAGCTAATATTTCGATTTTTATTACTAAAGAAAAACTTATTATTTAAAGCTTTAGTAGTAGCCAGATTATTAATATTTCCTTTATATTAATAGTAATTAATATCTCTAAAAATATAATATTAGACTAGCTAAAAGTAAATAATTAGATAAATAGAATATTTAGCTAATACTTTATAAAATTCAAGCCATATTAAGAGATTTATTATTAAGAGTTAAAAGACTAAAATAAAATAGCTATTATCTAGATTTTAATATTTTAATACTTTATTTTTTTTAGAAATAAAATTATAATTTCTCTATTTTCTCTATTAAAAGCTTTTAGATACTAAGCTTCTTAATTTACTTTAGATAATCTTTCTTATAACTATAATTATTTATATCTAGATTAGTAATATTAGATTCAGGAATAGGAACTATAGTATTAAATTAAAGCTATAGATTTAGGTAAAATTAATTAGAAATCTAATACTTATATTTATATTTTATAATTTTTTTATTCTCTAAAAAGAAATCTTATATTTTTTTATATATTCAAGTAATAGAAATATATTTCTTATTTTTAATAACTTTATAAATTTTAGTAATTGTTTTTAAGATTTTTATAAGCTTAATCTCAATTATCTAGATAAAGAAAATATTAGTAAATTACTAAAAATATACTTTATAAAAAGCCTTAAAGAATTTATTAGTAATTCTATAATATTCTCGTTTATAAATAGATTCCAGAATTCTATTATATAATTATTCTAATAGCTAAATATTAGCTTCTATTTAGCTAGTATTTTATAAGTATAATATTTAGATATACTATTAATATTATTAATTTTCTTTTTCTTGGTTTTCGGCTTTCTAAATAATATTTCTTTTTTATTTCTCTCTATTTTATTTTCTAGTATTTTACTAAGCTTATATTTAGACTAGTATCTAAATCTATATTATTTATTAGAAGTTTTAGGCTTAGCTTATTTTCCTTTTTTACTAGGTTCTTAATTAGTTATACTAGTTTTATTAATCTTATTAATAATATTAATAATAGGCTTTATTAGCTTAGTACTAGTTTTACTAGTTAAATCTAATTAAATTATTACTAAAATTATAATAAAAGCCTATTCTCTAGGCTTATTATAAAAGCTAGGAAAAGATTTATTATTATAATATTCTTTAATAAGAATTCTAGAAATATTAAAAGTATATTATCTAGCCTTAAAATTATTAGCTAATAATAGCTTGAAACCAAATTTTCTAAATTCCGATATAGCTTTAATATACTTAAGTACTTTAGTAATATCTAATTTAGTAAATATATTAGTATTCTAATATTTCTTATTTTTAATATACTTTAAAATAGCTTTATTAATTAACTAAATAGCTTTATATACTAAAGCTTTTATTTTAAAAAAGAAATATAACTTTTTATAAATACTTTTATTAAGGTTATTATAAATATTATTAATATATTAGCTAAAGGCTTTACTATATAGTATAATTCTATTCTAATTCTTAATTTCCAGACTATTTATTATAGTTTTAATCTTATTAAGCTTCTTTTATTTGCCTTTAGTAATACCTTTAATAATATTCTCGAATTCTCTATTATTAGCTTTTCTTTAGTTAATTTTAGTCTAGTTCTATTTCTAATAAAGGCTTTTTATTTTAAGAACTTATTATATATATTACTTAGCTTATCTAGGATATTTATATTAAATTTAGTAATTATAGCTATTTTTTCTAATATTAATAGGCCTTTTATAACTACTTAAGCTCTCTTAATATTCTAAACTTTAATACTATTAATTTATAGGCTTTTAATAATATTATAGCTTGCGAGAACTAGCTATTATATTTTATTAGCTTAAGAAATTTATTCTTTAGCTATTTTATTATTTTTTAAAGAAGTTATATAAGTATTATTAATATAATAATTATAGATTATAAAGTTAAGAATTCTTGAAATTATAAGAATTTCTTTTAAGTATTTTCTAAAATAAAAAATAAATTAGAATAGAATTAAATTATATAAAGATATTATATATATTCGAGTTTTTTTTCTTTCCAATAAGAAAATAAAGCTAAAATAGTAATATATATAATAAAGAAAATAGATATAATAATTAGATATATTTAAGGTAATATAATTATAAATTAGAAATAATTATAGAAATTAAAATATGAAATTAAACTCTAATTAAGAAACTAATAAAATATAAAGGCCTAACTTATAAATACGAATTAGTAAAAGAATAAAGAAAATAAAACGAAACTTTTTTTAAAATAAAAAGATTTTTTTAAATTAGGCTTAAAAAGCTAAAAATAAAACAAGAACTATATTAATAATAAATTAATAAAATAATAAGCAAGAAATAATATTTAAAATATAGTAAAAAAGCTTTAATATAATATTTAAAGAAAAAAAAGCTATATTAGACTATAATTAAAGTAATATAGAAAGAGAAATAAATATTTTTATCTAATTTAAAAATTAAGATATTAATAGAAAAATATTTATTATTTTAATTAAATAACTTCTTTTTCGAGAATAATAATAAATTCTCGATTTAAAAAAGCTTTATATAAAACTAATTTAATAAATTCACGACTCGATTTAATATAGCTATCTAAAATAAGATATTATAAATACTCTTTTTATATAATAATTCTTTTAGCTAAATATATTAAATAAATATATTAGTTTATATAAAATTATAATACTTATAAAAGAAATAAAGTATAAAAAATTTATTATTAAGGGTTTCTAAAGCCTTTTCTTATCCCGAATTAAATTTAATAAAAGATTTTAATTAATTTTATAATAGAATTTCTATTAAATAAAGAATATACTAATATAATAATTATTATAAATTATTTAAGAAAAGAAATAATATTCGAGGCTATAATAAGTATTATAATAAAAATAATAATAAAGTAATTTATAAGAACTTATTATTACTAATATAAGCTTTCGAGAATAATAGTTTCTAATTAAAGAAAATAGTTTATAAAAGCGCTATAAACTAGGATATATAAGCTATTAGATATTATTTATTAACTATTTATAATATATTACCTTAAAATAAATAAGTTTATAAAAAAAATTTTAATAATTAAATTTTTTTTTATATTTTTATAAACTATAATTAAGTAAACTAAATAATTTTCTTATTATATATTAAGCTAATAATTAATAATTAAAATATCTTATTAATAGGAATTAGTTTATTCTTTTTATCTTATAAATATTATATTAAACTAATATAGTTTTAGAATAAAATTAGTAAAAAAGGCAAAATATTATTACTTATTTAAATAATAAATAATATTATATATAAGCTTTATAATATACGAGAATATATATAAGTTATAATAATAATAGCCTAGTAATTTTAAAAGAAAATAATAAACTAGAAAAGAGATTAGCCTCTAAAATTTAAGATTAAAAATAAAGTTTAATTTAATTTCTAGAATATTTAAATAAATAAGCTAACTAAAAAGCTTAATATAAAATATACTAAGTATATAATAATTAAAATAATAAGAAGCTATAGTTTTTAGCTTAATATTTCCTTAAAAATTTATAATATATTTTATAATAAGCTTTTTTAACTTGTTATAATAAATCTATTATTAAATTAATTTTAAAATAACTTATAATTATAACTATAACTTATAGGAAATAAATATAAATATAAAATTAAATAAGTTTTTAATAAAAAATATATGAGATATAATTAGAAGCTCTTAAAAAAGCTATTTATAAAATAAAAGAATTATATATACTTTATTATTAATATAGCTATAGCTATTAATAGTTATATAAGTAACTTAATAAATAAACTAGATTCTATTAGATTTAGTAGATTTAGAAATCATATATTAATACTATAATATTATATTTCTTATTTTTAAATAATAATAACTTTACTAACTTAATATAACTAATATTTTACACCTATATAATAATACTATATATTATTAGTAAACTAATACTAATTAGTCTATATTTAGATTAGAATAAAACCTGTTTTATATATATAAATTAGAGAAGATTTTAAATTTATTCTAAAAGTATTTAGTAGCCTAAAACAAATCTAGTTTATTTTATATTAAAGAAAAGAACTATTTACTAACTTTATAAAAGTATTTAATAGCCTATAAAAAGATATTTAGCCTTTACTAATTAATAAGTAATTAGCCATTTAATTAATTAATTATTTAGCTTCTATTATTTTTTAAAACTAACTTTTTTTTAGCCTTAAAACTACCTTCTTAGAAACTATCTTTTCTATTTATATAATACTTATATTTATAGAACTTTCTTTCCGAAATATATATCCTATATATATTCTTAAAGCTCTTTAACTATAACCTTCGATTTTTCTATTAAATCGAGTTCTTCGAGCTTTAGATTCTCCCGGAATTATAATACTTTATTTCCTAAATTTCTTATTATAAACGAAATATTTAAAAATGAAATATTTATTTTAATACTTTTAATATTTCTAAATATCTGGATATCTGGCATCTCTACTAGATATCTAGTATCTAGATATCTGAAATATCTAATATCTAAACCAGGTATTTAAATCAGATATCTAATATCTAAACTAGATATCTAGTATTTCTATTAAATATCTAAATATCCGAATACCTTTACTACTAAACCCTTTTTATAAACCTATTATAAACTACTTTATCTTTAAATCTCTCCTATTATAAATCATATATATATACTAGAAAGAACCTGAACTCGGTTTAATATAAATACTAATAAGAAAAAGAAACTAATTAAGAAATAAGAAAATAGTATTAATCTAGTAATTATAATAAAGAGTAATTTTCAGGAATATCTAATTATTAAAATATATTAGTAAATCTTATATAGAAAAGTAATAATAATCTATAGGATTTATTTTAGAATAACTTTAAGAACTTTAATATTATAGTATATAATTAAATTAATTATATACTCTTATAAAATCTTCTAGCCTAATTTTAGTATAATAGGATTTATATTAAATAGAATTATAAGAATCTTATTATTATATAATTCTTTATTAATCTTATCTAAAAGAAAATAAAA
Source organism: Hyaloscypha bicolor E (assembly GCF_002865645.1). Classification (NCBI taxonomy): domain Eukaryota; kingdom Fungi; phylum Ascomycota; class Leotiomycetes; order Helotiales; family Hyaloscyphaceae; genus Hyaloscypha; species Hyaloscypha bicolor. The sequence goes on from NW_020194655.1 coordinate 210,626, forward strand.
AATATAAAAAATAAAGCTAATATTATTAATAATAGTCTAATTAGAACAGATTTTCTTTAGAAACCTATTATATTAGTTTATTTTACTTTAAATAAAACTAGATATAAGAGAACTAGATATTCTTAATTAAGAAATCAAGCTATTTATTTATTTTCTCTAAATTAAGGCTATTTATTACTTTTATTTTTATTATTACTAGTATTATTATTAAACCCGAACTTCTATTAATTAATATCTATTATTATTACTAGAAAGCTTATTAGAGAAATAGTAAAAATACATTCTAAAATATAGAAATATAATAGAATTAATAATAGTTTTAATTATAAACTTACTATTTTCTTTAATATCTATTAATATATAAAGCTTTTAGAAAAGATACTAGTAAGAGCTTTTCCTATTATATTAAAGAAACTAATATAAGACTATTTTTATAAAAACTAGCTCTCGAACTATATATATAAAAAAGCTTATATAAATATTTATAGCTTTTTTAAAGAGCCCGGTTTTTATTATTAAAATTTAGATAAATAAAATACTATTATCTTAGTAATTATAATAGGAAAAGACTCTAAAAAACAATATTCGAGCTTATTTAAATACTAATTAATAACCTATATAAATTATAATATAGCCTTATTCCTGCTTTATAAAATATCGAATTTCTATATAATAAGATTATTATCTTTTATTAAGGCTTACTAATATACTAATATATAGTTTCAGACTCTTTTAATAAACTCGGCTAGCTTATTAATAAGCTCTAATTATTTATTACTATTTATAAAAAGAAGTAATAAATTAATACTAAAACCTATTTTACTAATTAATAATACTATTTTTATAATTCTCTAAATTACTATTTATTCGGAAATTATTAATATAAATCTAGCTATAATTTCGGAACCTGTAATAACTATTTTAAGTCCCGTAATTATAATAATTATACTTCGAAATTATATTTTATATATAAAAAACTCAAATACTATTTATAGAAATATATATTAGAGAAATAAAAGACTAAAAATGCTCGATTTAAGAATAGAAATATTTACTAATTTAGATCCCGAAATACCCGTAACTTTAATAAATACTTTAGTAATATTTATATATAATATATTACCGAAATTAAAGAAAAAGAAAATAATAAGAATAATAGAAACAAACTAATAAATAATACTTTTAAAGCTTTATTAGTAGAAATAAATAAAAGAAAGAAATATTATTCAGATTTCTATTTTACTTTTATTAAAAGCTTTTTAGCTACTTTTATTACTTCTGCTTTTACTATTTCTATAACTAATATTCTTATAAATAACCTTATTTCTCTTTCTTTTATATATTAGATAATAGGCGAAAATTATACTTTAAAGCTTATTAAATAAATAGAAAACGCCCAGATATTTATAATTAATAATATATTAAAATATAATACTTATTACTTTTATAAAGTTATAATTAATACCAGAGCCTCTAGATTCTTAATTACTAGTTCTAACTAATTCCAAGCTTTATAGTAAACTAATAATAGTATTAAACTTAATAATAGTATTAAACTTAATAATAGTATTAAACTTAATAATAGTATTAAACTTAATAATAGTATTAAACTTAATAAAATAATTATTATGTGTTTTAAGCCGAAGTGATCTTACTGAGTCTTTGTAATAATATATTATCTTATGTAATGTTCGATTATAATAGGAAAAATCCAATTTGAACTAATAAGATCATTAATAAGCTTAAAACATATTAGTAATATCATGAAATATTCTATAAATTTTGAAGATATAATTATAATATCGATCAAATAAGAATCATATAAAACCTCGAATATCTATTTATTGATTTTATCATTATTTTATAATATTAAAGCTGGAGGATATTTTCCCGTTCTCAATATTTATTTCTTAAATCTTTATTTTGAAATATTATATCATAAAATTTTGTCCTTTTTCATAGATTTTATAATATAATATTTATATTTTATAGATCATTTTCATTATTTTATTAATCCATCTAATAATTTTATCTGAAGATCGAATAGATATAATCGATTTGAATTCATTTTTATTTCAAAATATCTATATTATATCTTAAATATGAATAAATTAATCATAAAAATAATAATCTCTAGATTATTTCTTATATCTAGATTATAATTTGATCTATAATTAAATTAGAAATTATCAAAATAATTCAAATTATGATAATAATTCAAATTATGATAATAATTCAAATTATGATAATAATTCAAATTATGATAATAATTTCAAATTATGATAATAATTCAAATTATGATAATAATTCAAATTATGATAATAATTCAAATTATGATAATAATTCAAATTATGATAATAATTCAAATTATGATAATAATTCAAATTATGATAATAATTCAAATTATGATAATAATTCAAATTATGATAATAATTCAAATTATGATAATAAATTCAAATTATGATAATAATTCAAATTATGATAATAATTCAAATTATGAT